>NC_043005.1:96900464-96920464 GCF_006345805.1 Octopus sinensis | reverse complement strand
ACACACACATATATATATATATATATATACTTTTACTTGTTTCAGTTATTTGACTGTGACCATTCTAGACCACCGCTTTGAAAGGTTTTAGTCGAACAAAAAACGATCTCAGGACTTATTTCTTAAGCTTAGTACCTATTTTATTTGTCTCTTTTGCCGAACTGCTAATTTAAGGAAACTTAAATTACATCTCCAGCAAGTTAACTCGGCTTAACAGCCGTCACCGTATGTTTCTACTGTTTTGTTCTCACTGTCCAGTTCTTTTTACTGTTTTGTTCTCACTGTCCTGTTTTCATTACCACTGTCACCATCCGCAAAATATTACAAATTTTATTTAATCTGCTTTGTGGGAAGGACTGTTTCAACGAAGTCGCGTCTTGTCCTTGCCTTTGAAACGTGGAGTAAATGAAACAGGGACAACTGAAGAACGGGAATATTCTTTATGTTGTATGTCTCGTTTCTCTGTTTTTTTCGTTGTTCGAAAAAAAGTTCGTTTCTATGTTTTTGTTTTTCTGTTTTCGTTTCTCATTGTGTTCAACGTTTTTTGACGTCCTCTACCCATATATGCATGTATATATACATATATATGTAGATACGTATATATTTGTATGTATATATGCATATATTTATGTATTATTTATATTATCATATGATCGAACGCCACGCATCCTTTTTCATGTATATATATATTTTCTCTCCTTTTTTTCTCTCCTTGTTTTTCTCTCCTTGTTTCTCTCTTTGTTTTTTCTGTGTCCCTTTCTGTAGAAGAGCGTAGGCTCGAAACGTAAAAGACTTCAATTCCTGAGCGTTATACATCTGTTTGTTTTTGTACACCACCTGTCTTCGTCTTTTGTTTTTTCGTAAACTCTCCCTATATATATATGTGTGTGTATATATGTGTATATATATATGCATATAAAAGTTCAGGAATCAAGTGAATCAGGTACTTAAATGGTAAAGTATCGGGTCAAGAAGAAAAAGGAAAATCTATATGCTACGAAATCAGAGAAACAAATACCTACATACTGAGTTACATACAGATTATTATTCCAGTTGTATATACAATTAACTGCACTCAAGTGAGTATATTATAAGTCTCAAGGCTGTATTTAGGAACACACACTGCACCGGTTGTACTACACTTAACAGACCCAGATTCACGAAAGTAGAAAGTTACGAGTAGGGTGAATAATAAATAAATAGCAGATGGATAATCGTTCATTTACTGTAGCTGTTGGGTGTAAATATTACATTCACTACAGCAGATGAATAAATATAGTACATCTCGTGTATGCTCACGTTTTTTTTTTCGCATGATGTAATATCTCTATTTATCAATAAAAAAATCGTTGTAAACAGTTGTAGTGTATGGAACATTATCCATCTATTCTTATATATATATATATATATATTATATATATATATATAATATCAGTAATGCAATACAAGTATTGCCTTCCAGTAAAAAGTAGCCCGTGAGGGAAAAATACACAAATTAGTAAATAAATGGCACAACTAAGTACCGATATTTACTGGAAATAGCGAACGTAAAAATACGACGCTAATGTGTAGCTTCACCGCGTATGTATTAGCAAAAATGCGTGTGTGCAACAAATTAGAGAAAAAAAACCGTCTTACCTCCAGGGAGAACATCTGAAAGATGAAACACCCGGAAAAGGATAATGTGGTACCTGCAGGTTTCAGGTTTTACAAGATATGTCTCTCACCCATATTTTGTTTTACCTTCATCAGCCAAACATATACCAAGACGAAATCTACGATGTTACCACATTAATACTAACACACTCGACTGAAATGCGGAACGCTAACAGTACGAGAAACGGTGAAGAAGTTTCAAAATATCAGTAATGCAATACAAAGTATTGCCTTCCAGTAAAAAGTAGCCCGTGAGGGAAAAATACACAAATTAGTAAATAAATGGCACAACTAAGTACCGATATTTACTGGAAATAGCGAACGTAAAAATACGACGCTAATGTGTAGCTTCACCGCGTATGTATTAGCAAAAATGCGTGTGTGCAACAAATTAGTTGTGCCATTTATTTACTAATTTGTATATATATATAACAGGAAGCTTTATGAAAATAAACAAAAGACGAAGGCAGGTGGAATACAAACAAACAATTGTATTAGTATGGCGCTCAGGAATATAAATAAAACAAGTCTTTCACGTTTCGAGCCTACGCTCTTCAACAGAAAGATACACAGAAAAGAAACACGGAGAGAAACAAGGAGAGAAAAAAATGCGTGCAGAAGCTAGCGAATCAACATGGCGATCATTTCTTTATACACAAACACACACACACGCACACACACACATACATACCAGGTGCCATGTAAATGGCAACGTGCATTGTAGTCGTGGTCATTGCCAATGCCATATTCACGGCACCTGTGAAACGTAGCCGTGGCTGTTGCCGGCATCATGTAAATGGCATCCACACTGGTGGCACATAAAAGCACTCATTACACTTCTGGTGTGGTTGGTGTTAAGAAGGGATGTATATATGTATGTATGCGTGTGTATGTATGTGCGTATATATATATATATATATTGACAAATAAGAAGAATGGTGTGAGACGACGTCCCATCCACTCATCTTGTCATAAATTTCTACGGATACTTGTGGATTTTTAAACATTTGTTCGGTAGAACACGATCTCCTGCTTCCAACTTTGTCTAACCACTAAGATATATATATATATAAAATTATATATAATCCCAAAAGTAACTGATGGGTGTCAAGTTTTAAAAACTTCCATCACTTTACAAATAAATGCATGAAAGTTTGATATAATATAAAGGACATAATGGCAACTAATATGCACAAGTCAAATTTTGCAACACCACTGCATCACATATGAAAAATAACATCGCTTAAATGGCAGCCAATTTCGGCTTCGCACGCCCATACACTTTCCAAAACTTGCACCATAATTAGACCTCAGACATAGTTCCAGCAAGATGGGGAAACTGCTCATATCGCAAGAGAAACAATGCAATTGCTACGGCAGTGCTTTGAAGAGAGAATAATCACCTGCTACGGCAATGTCAACTGGCCTTCACGTTCCCCAGATTTGACTAGCCTGGATTTTTCTTGGGGGGGTACATGAAAGAGAGTTTATGTCAACAAACCGGAGACCCTTGTGCAACTGAAGGAGAACATCAATAGAGAAATCAGTGAAGTGGGGGTCTTGAATTCTTGAGGTGCAAGTTTTGGAAAGAGCATGAGTGTGCTAGGCTGAAAATGGTTGACATTTAAGCGATGTCACTTTTCATATATGATGCAGTGGTGTTCCAAAATTTGACTTGTGCATATTAATTTCCATTGTGTCCTTTATGTTGTATCAAAAATTTCATGCATTTATTATTTCATGCATATATATCATATATTATTCTGCTGAAAATATTCGACGTTAAATACACTATTCATTTAAAATTTTACATTTATACATAACCTGTACCAAGCTTTACAAGTTTCTCTTAAAAGCCTTTTTTTTGATTTTATATAATCAACTGTTTTCGATACTATAGCATTTTCCAAGTATCGAAGTCTGCCTGCTGCTCCACAATATATATATATATATATATAATAAGTTCAGCAAAATTTATATTCAGATGAATATGGTACTTAAGTCAAATGCACCAGAATTTTGTATGGTGTTATCCATATAAATCCATTGGGTGATTATAATCAAAATAAGCAACAAGTATATCCGAGCTAATGTGGTGCGATCGTTTCATGCTACTTCATTTTATTAAACATTTTAAGTATTACATCAGTTTTAAAATGTCAAGCAATAAACCAATATAGGAATAGGTTTATTGGTTTTGACATTCGTTTCTACAGCTTCCTATATCTATAAATCGAAAAATTCTTTGTCTCCATTCAACAAAAATAGAATCCCTCTTCCCACTAACAGATCTAAATAACAAAGGGAAAAATCTACAGTCAGAGAGTAAATTTAATACTGTCGTGTTCTTAAGAATGAAATCAACTCTCTGTCTGTATATTTACCCTCTTTATAATGTTGGCAAACGAAATAGAGATAAGAATGTGCATTGTCCGTTTGATTGGAAAATTTCTATAACTGGCTGAAGATTGCTCGACATTTTAAATCTGATGTAATACTTACAGTGTTTAATAAAATGAAGTAGCATGAAACGATCATACCACATTACCTCGGATATACTTGTTGCTTATTTTGATTTTATATATATATATATATATATATAATACTTTGGTAAATATGTTGGGAAGTTTAACCATTAAATAAGCACTTCGTTTGTAGTATAAGCCTGACATCAGATAGATATATCTTGCAACTGCTGTGTTTAGCTGTTTTATACTTAAAACAGCGGTTCAGTTTCTAAGAGACTATCTACTTTATATGCCTGAAAGTATATTAATGTTTATAAACTGTATTTATGTAACATTGTAAATTATTTTATTAGGGGCCCATAGGCGCACCAGGTAAAAGAGGAAAGAAAGGTGAAAGAGGAAAACATGGAAGTAAAGGTGACAAAGGTGAAATAGGTCCACCAGGTGTTCTAAGAATGGGCCCAAAGGGTGAACCCGGTTTAGAAGGTCCTGCAGGAGAAAAGGCTGAAAAGGGCGAGAAAGGAATGAAGGGAGGAGTTGGAGAAGGATCTCCTGGAGAACCAGGTGTACCTGGAAAGCCTGGTACCGTAGGATTAAAAGGAGAAACTGGAATGAAAGGAGAAATTGGGCTTCCAGGGCCTCCTGGGAGCGTAATCACCTCCAACGGCACTGTTCAGGCTGTTAAAGGAGAGAAAGGAGAAATTGGAGAATGCACTGGTAAGTGACATCATTTTGCATATTTAAAATTAAGCTACCAATAAAATTCAAATATCGGTATTTGAATAAAAAACATATTGTAAATGTGATCTACAATGTGAAAATGCGTAACCAAGTGGCTAATGTGCTGGGATCGCAATTCACAATGCTGTGGGTTTGATTCTAGGACGCGGTGCGTTGTGTCCTTGAGAAAGGAAATTTTCATTTCACGTTGCTCCGGTGTACACAGCTGAAAACGATTACCAGTCGAAAGCCTGGTGTAACTCTTTCTTCTTTACTGGCTCAATATTATGAGGGCTGGGAAGGTGACTATGTTTCCTGATGACTATATCGTCATCTAACAAACAAGTAGAGTAAGTATCGTGCACGCTATCAAATCATGCTTGCGAGTGACAGCTATCTTTTATTTTAAAAATATGATACTACTTTTGTACAGTTAAATAAAGTTTAATAATTTAGAATGAGTATCTTAACAACACGATAAATAAATTTCAAAACACGAGTATATATATATATATATATATATATATATATATATATATTATATATATATATATATATATATACTTTATTGAAAAGCAGCAAAAAATCACAAAATCTGTTACTCAGAGTTTCACGTTCCCGCTCGTCGGACAGTTTTGTTTAGAATGGAATAGAAAACAAGATTAAAATCAAACCTATACAGTAAGTTGATGGATACACATTTGAAAATGGTTTTGTGTCATTAATCCTTTCAACTAACGGTCTTTACAATGACCGGTAGCATGCAATGAACAAATATCAGTATAAAATCATCTTTTTATAAAATGGAAAAAATCCTTAAATCAAAGAGACTAGACTTATTTCTAAAATATAAAATATAAGATACAAATAAATAAATTAATTAAAAGTTATATACGTTTAAAAATTAAAAGTTTTCACGTTGGATTACATATATATTTAGCCGCATATGCACATACTAAACCATCTAAAATGTACATATATACACTAAAACCTACAGACGTATGTACATAGCTATATACAAATATACAAAAATATGTACGCAAATACATGCTCATATAAATAAATGTATACTTACATATACATACGCATCTATATACGCATGCATATATATATATATATATATATATATATATAACGGGAAGGTTTACGAAAATAAACAAAAGACGATATGGTCATCAGGAAACATAGTTACCTTTTGTTTATATATACATATACACATACATACACGTATGCTTACATATACACACACGCACATGTATACATACATATACATGCCTACAATACATATATACACGCAAATATAAATATATAGAGACATATCTACATCATAACGCATATATGCAAACAATTTTAAAAAAACTGCCCGTTGTGTATAACATAAAAGTATAAATAATAAAAAATATATAAATTAATGAAATTGTACATTAATTTGATGTAACATAATTAAATAGGTAGGTAAAAACAAATTAAAATAAAAATGAACCTCGGCGAAGTTTAAGCTTAAAATTAAATATATAAAACAATCGAAGGCTTGCTTATAGATTAAGTGGAAATATATACATCATCGTTGCGATGCAAAATAACCAAACACTGTTACTTGTTTAACTGATGTGATGTGGAGGAAACTCTCGGTCCTTGAGTCACTTTTATAAGTTTAACAGATTAAAAATAATACATACACACGCACTCACTTATATAAACACACAGAAATACACATACACGCGCGCATATGCACACACACACATACACACGCGTACAAGGTGAAACTTATGATCCCAGTCAACCGTAATGTGGTTAATAAACATTTGATCCTATAAAAATAGTACTCTTCTGTTAATAAGTATTATTACTTAACAACTCTAATTGTTACAAACATTAAAAAACGAATACATTTACATACACTTCTAAGCACACATACATTCACACACGCATCACATATGCATACACACATACAATATATGTGTGTGTGTGAGTGTATATATATATATATATATATATATATATATATATATATATATATTATATATATATATATATGTTTGTATATATTAGGGACGTGCCGCCTAGGTAGGCAGTGCTTATTTTGAAAAAAAAAAACCAGATCGATAGCAACATTTTCCTTTTATTGCAAAATATGCACCTAATTCAATAAAACCATGAAGGTTCCTCTGATTACTACGCATAAAATGCAAAATATTTTATTTTTTTGTAGATTAGGTAGGCATAATTCGCCCTGCCTTTCAATCTCAGTATTTAAGCTACGCATAGTACTGCTGTAGTACATGTGCTGCGTACACTCCTACAAAACCGGTTTCTTTACGTACTATAAAGGCAGAAGTATATCTGCCTTCAAGTAGCGCTTATTTTTTTGTGTTTTACTACATAAATATCGCCAACTGCCTACCCAGAGTAATTACTGACGGTACGTGCCTGATATATATATATATATATATATATATATATATATATATATATAATTAAATGAGGCAGCTAGTTAGCAGAGTTTCACTAAAAAGGAAACCAAAAACGTCATTAAATATGACTGAGGGTGTTAGAACAACTACACTGCTAGAAATTAGACCTAAATGACTCTGTTACTGCTGTCAATGCACATATAATTGTATACATACATGGGGGAAACGATCGTAGATCGCAGATACATACATGCCGACAGCGGCCGGAAACTTGCGAATATATGAATGTATTTATTTGTGTGTTTGTATAGTTTTAACGTGTGTGATTAGTAAGAGGAAATGCTTGTGTCAGCCATCAAAGAAGTCACAGGAATCAACCCCTTGGAAATTGTAGCAGGCTATTGTCCATCACAGAGCATGCGGAACGGCGTGCCGTTCAGCAGGAAGATTAAAGAGACATGTCAAAGACTTCATGCTGTGGCACATGTTCCTTCTGCTAGCCAACATAACTGTTCATTATGCAATAAAATGTGCAAATCTTTGGTAGGGTTCAAGTGTCATATAAGGGCCTCACATTGCATTATCATTGATTCATTTCAATGGTTCTTTTTAGGAATGGCTTTGCTCGTATACGAGAAAGCACCCAATATATATATATATATATATATATATATATATATATATATATATATATGTAATATTTTGGACACACATATATATATATATATATATATGTGTATGTGTGTAATATTTTGGACTAATAGGTATAGTCGATTAGTGCGTTGAAGTGTTGAGTAGAGCACTGGTATGGTTTGGGCTACATGGTGTCGTCCGTAGTTGGTGTATAATTCCGTTTGATCTACTGCAGGAAAACTGCAGTGTTAAGTAACGAGATGGATTTGGTATTAATCTTTACTTTGTACAACGGTCGTTTCGACCCATCCTACTACTTTCCCTTATGGGTGGGACTCCTTTCAACATGTGTTGCATCCATTTTGCAGTTTGGGTCACATCAGGTACATTGATATATATAAAGTGGTGTCTCGCTGAAGATCCGTCGAGACGCCACTTTATGTATGGATGTACCTGATGTAACCAAGACTGCAAAATGGATGCAACACATGTTGAACATAATCTCACCCAGGATGGATCGAAATGATCGTTGTACAAAATAACGATTAATACCGAATCCATCTTCTGGTTATTTATTCAGTTATCATTACACACACACACACACACACACACCACACACACACACACACACAACACACACACACACACACACACACACACACACACCTATAAGTATTTTTTAGAGACAGAACCACCGTCAACTCAATCAACATTGGAATATATTATACTCAAGTGAGCCATCAAATATTAAATATTATACTTACTATATCTATTCAGAGTCCCATACTTTCCATTTTAAATACAACACGTGTTGCATGACAGTATGTCGGTATTTTTTGAGATATGAGGTCTCCAGTTTCAATACTCAATTCGATCGACGTCCTCCCAATCTTCAGGTCTGGATTCTACACATTTATTACACTATCTACATTCTATAAAGCTCTATAATGATTGAAATTATTTGACTAAAAATCGTTAACATAATTTTCCATTTCAACCTATTTATAACATTCTTTATATTATTTATTAGTTTAAACATAAATTCATTTTTCGGTGGTATTGGTACGTCCTTCAGTGATGAATTCCAGTCAAGGGGTTCTATCTTTCCTGTGTTCGCCATCACCAACTTAATTGCGAGTTCGAAACTAACAATTAACTTTAGTTATTATATATATATTTACGCACACATGCACGCGCACAAAATAACAGAATCGTTAGGAAGCTAGGGAAAGTGCTTAAGAGTATTTCGTTCGTCTTCATTTTTTGAGTTCAAATTCTATTGCGGTTGAGTTTGCCCTTCACCTTTTCGGGTTCGATAAAATAATTACTAGTTAAGCACTGGTATCGATGTAATCGACCTATCCCCTTCCCCCAGATTGCTGCCCTTATGTCCCAAATTTGAAACCAATATGAACTCACTGAATATATTTTGCGTTTTGTTTTTGACTCACTGTAGGGGGACCGATAAACATTACCTCCATCCCTCCTGGACCTCCAGGTGTTCCAGGTCTTGCCGGCCTGAAAGGTGAACGTGGACAAAAAGGTGAAGCCGGATCCCCTCTATTGTCCGGAAACCGTACTATAAAGGGCGAGAAAGGAGAACCAGGAGTCATTTACGCTGGTAATGACACTGCAGGTTAGTAAATTCTCATAATTTTATTTTTGCATTCTTACACACATATATATTCTCTTTTTCTCCTTAAATTCTCGTCTCTCTTCCCCTCATCCTCTCTCTCTCTCTCTTTCCTTCTCTCTTCTGCTATCTTTCTTTCTTTTCACTCGCTTTTGTCTATCTATTGCTCTCAGTCACTGTCTCTGTGTCTCTAAGTAGTCTATCTCATTTGTTTTTCTCTGGCTGTTAATCTTTCGATCTCTTTTATTAAATATTAGCCTAAAAGCGGCTTTCCGTACGGTTAGCTCCTGCGGTGGGTTAATTGGCCGGCGGCCCAAAGCTAATGAGAGCAATAATAATAATAAATCCTTTACTGCTACCCTACCGATATAGTATTATCCTACCAGTATGGCATTACTTTAAATTCAATTTAAATGAAAAACTTGTAAGTTCACAAATTTTTGGAGTTCTTTTAAATTTTTATTTTCAACTGTTAGCATATAAGAAACCCTCATCCAGACTTGATCCTCGTGTTGGATGTTCAAGAACCAAATGAAGGGCAGATTTTCAATCCCAGGATCATTCTGATTCCAAAAAGGTGTAATATGTCTACATAGAGTAAATGTAGACTGAGATACTGAGTCCCGGAGGACGAACACACAGAATTTCGTGTTTATTATTATAGATTTACCTATGTGTATATCTGCTTCTCTTTCCCCCCTTCTGCTTGTCTTCCTCAGTAAAACGCTCTCAGTCTTGCCCAATAGCCCTCTTCCAAGTTATATTCGCAACATTTTTCATTTCATTTCCTCTAGTTTCAGCTCACGAGCTGTGGCCATGCTGGGGCATTGCCAACATAGTACGTTGTTCTCTTTCATTCCCTTTCAGTCTCTTTCCTTTCACGCTTTTTTACATCCCTTAATCTGTTCGTTTACTCTTTTGCTCTTTTGCTCGCTTCAGTCATTGATCTGTGGTCAGGCTGCTGCATTGCCTTTAAGAGTTCACCTCAGCAAATCGACCCGAATACTTCTTTTTTTTGCTGAATTGCTGTTAGACAGACGCAAACAAAAATATACTCACACACACACACACAAACATGCGCGTGCGCACATACATACTCACTCGCTCACGGTGAAAGTTGCAATAATTTGGCGACAACCCAGAGCTTCTGCACTGCATCATGTAAATCTGAATGGGTGCAAAACAGGCTCAAGCATCCCGACAAAGATGAAGCTAGAGCAATATCAAAAAGATCGCAATGTGTGTATGAGTAACTTCTTTTTCTACCCCTACTTTTCGCTTATTCTTTTGGCTCGTCTTTCCCTTTCTCTCCCTCATCTTTGTTTCCTCTTAGCGGTCCCTTACCCGCACTTCCATCGTTGGTTATCATTATCCCCCTCTCTCTTTCTCTCTCCCCCTCTCTCTCTCTCCCTGTCCCTCTCTTTCTCGCTCCCTCTCTCTCCCCTTCTCTCTCCCATCCTCTTTCCCTCTTCTTCTCCCTCTCCTTCTCTCTCTTTCTCTCTCTCCCTACCACTCTCTCACTCTTATTTTGGCTCTCCTTCATTTGTGCTTTTTATCTAATGTAGTGTACATTGCTTCAAAATTTACGACATTCACTGATTTTACAACGAGTGATTATATGACGTCATATATTTTACGACCTTAAATCTCTTTTGAAGGCAAGAGGCTTTCGGTGTCTCCCTCATGACAACAAGGCCATAATATCAATCATTTGAGCGGCCGATGCTTTATGTCGTCCTCGAGGAACGAGTTGTATTTTTTTACATGGTTCCAGTCTCTTCGGCTATAATGAATACCATTACAGCTCGTGCACTCACTTCCCCGGATGTCACATCCTGGATATTTCACCTGGGTTAATGGTGAGAATACCGATAAAGTGTCTGCTAGTAACAACTTAGGCTCTTGAAACAATTAGCTAACGCAGAGTATTTGTTACCAAGCCATATTTGATCTGGTATCATGGCTGGCTTTTTAGCTTTTTTACATTTTAAGTGTTTGCTGTTTAGCATGGCTGGTTCTGTCGTTTGTAAAACAAGTATTGCATTGTTCAAATGTGCTATTCTTTTATTAAGAGTTTCTGTCTACCAAATCCACGAACCGGGCTTTGGTCGGCTCGAGGCTATAGTATAAGACATGAAGACACCTGCTCAAGGTGCCATGCAATGGTACTGAACCCAGAACCATGTGGTTGGGAAGCAAGCTTCTTACCAAACAGCCACACCTGCATATATATGATAAAGAAATATTTTATGACATATCATAGATTAACATAGAGGAAACTGGCTTAAGTTATACGTCATATTTTATGACGTATGTTTAGGTTATAACATATGGGGTATTTGTTACATTGGTTGTAGCATGTCGCTGTGGGCTGTTGAAAGTTAAATGCAGTCGTGTGGACAAGACGTAGGACTGTTTGCTTAAAGATCCATCGGTCATGACCGACATACAATCTTTACGATTGCTGAATGCATTTACCTAAAAAGCTGGTACCCTACGGAGGTAAATATAACCGATATTCTGAGTTAGAAAACTGAATTACAAAGAGTTTGCTAGGATCAGCTCAAATAGTACTGATTCGGTAATAGCTTGCTATAGAATGGGTCATATCAAACAGCTAGGTACACTCATTGATAGGGGGAAACAGTTAGACAGTGTTCCAAGTCACAGTGATTAATAGGGTTCGCCACCAGAGGTTCGACAATTACAATAAAGAGAGGTAATATTTATTCTCACTTAAACGAGAATGTTGTGTTATAACAAACTTTACTCTGTGTTCTAAGTTTATTCTAAGTTGATCATCTAAACAATATCCACGTTTAAGTGGGAATAAATATTACCTCGCGATATATATACTGCCTCTTTTGCTAATATTCTATCTTCTGTACTATAATGGAGAAATCTGCTTATTAATTAGGTAAGTAACAATTACTAAGAGTACTAAAAGAACGCAATATTAAAAGCTTGACCGCCTGGAAATATTTTCATAAGTTCATGTTCTAAGAAATTTCCTATAATTTCGATTTCTGGAGTTTATTGAATTTTTTAAACTCCAAATTCTCGCAAATTTTAATACTCATTGCATTCACTGCGTCCAATTCTTCATAAATTTAAGTATTCATTGCATTCACTTCGGAAAAGATTTTAATGTTTAATAATAAACAATGTTAATTCGTTGCAGGCAAAATTTTAAGTTTTTATTTCCAACAGTCCCGCATTCTCACTCGCCTCTACTTTTATTTAGGATAATTAAATAATAGCTGTATAACTTTGAAATAAGTCACAATTTCAAGAATATTATCAGTTTCCAGAGTTTGTTAAATAAATATTTTTGATAAATTGAAAATTTATTGATATACCGGTATAATTTCTAAGTCATTTTGTGTTGAGTGAATGCGTGGTATTCTTCAAAATAGCTGTATAACTTTGATACGAGGCACAATTTCAAGAATATTATCAATTTCCGGAGTTTGATAAATGAATATTTTTGATGAAATGAAAATTCTTTATTATACCGGTATAATTATGTTTTGAATGAAGAAGTGATTTTGTTTGTATGGCTGCTTGGAACGCTATAAGCCTTACAATAATAACTATGTGATCGCTGCTATTTCTAGCACGCTAAACAAGATAGCTTTTAACGAGCTTTCACTTATATGATTTTTTCATTTCATGTTTATTTTCATTCAATGTTTGCGATGTTTTCTCTCTCCCCCACCTATCTCTCACACACACTATCTCTCTAATGTAAACACACACACACACACACACACACACACACTCCAGGTTTGATTTCGTTATTACACAAATATCACATTTGAATTTTGTAATTCAACATGGGGCGTCCAAAAAATATGCGACTAGAAAAGAAAATTTAACAGCAAAGGCATAACGACACAGAGAAAAATGAGACCAGGGCAAAGGAAACAGGAAACAGATACCTGAATATGCATGGAGGCGTAGACATGATTCTATTTCCGCTACACATGACCGACTGGTTAGGGTATCTCGAGAGGAGGATATTCCACTTCAAATTAATGGTGTCAGATCACAAATTGTTGATGCGACACTAAAGGAGATCTTTTCTTTCCGATCACGTGGAAGTAGTGGAGTTGACAACCAATCTAAGACTTCTTACAGATGGTCATTCAGATAAAAGAGTTTGCTAATTACCTTCTTAGTGTGGGAAATGGTAACATTTCTGTTGAACAAAGCCTAGGCGAATTCAAAATCAAGCTATTCAATGACCTTTGTGTAGAAAGTGGTACTCTTTTAAATCTATGAGATTTTATATATGCTGACCTAAAAAATAACTTCACAAATGCTGTGTGGCTTGCAAATAGAACCATCGTTACTCCAACAAATGAAGCAGCACAATTTGTGAATTATTTTCAGTTGACCAGGATTCTTGGTAAGCTAAAAATATACAAAAGCTCTGATACAGTTGATAATGAAACTCTGTACTCACCAGGGTTTCCATCAGGCATTCTGAAGAAAAATTGCTGCATAATGCTTCTGAGAAATTTATATGCTACTAATGGATATTGCAAAGGCACACGCTACATCAGTGTCATGATCATGTTATAGAGGTTGAGGTTGTTTCCGGTCCTTATGCATGATCAACTCTGCTAATCCCATGAATATTACATGTATCTCAAGAAATGGAATTTCCATTCACATTCACACGCAAACGATTTCTTGTCAAGCCAGCTTTTGCTTTGACGTGCAACAAGGCACAAGAACAAGTTTTATCTAGAGTTCGAAAGAAGGCTAATGTAAATATATTGGCAGAGAGAAATGGAAACAGTATGATTACTGACAATTGTATCTACGAGGAGATACTACTTCAAAGCAAAATATGCTTTTTAACAAGTTTCAGTAAATAGAATTAACACACAAATTATATGTAAAGTAACATATATTTGTGAGGAATTAAATTGTTTTGGCATATTTCAACCCATGCCGGATGAATGATATCGTTATATTAGATCATTTTAAATTTGGGTATATTTAAAAAAGTAAGGAAACGCCATTCCTACGTGTTCTCACAGTACCAGACTTCATAATAGCCATATTATAGATTTCTCCCTCCGGAAAATTCTTATAAATTCCTCTGTTAATATATATCAATGAAAAGCACTTTCGAAGCATCGGTTATTATTTACTATCACAAATTTAAATATTTGTTGCCAAGCTTTACATTCACTACAGAGTAGGTCTAAGATTTGATAAACAATATTAATATGTTCAGGCAAGTTTTCGTTTTCGCTTGCAACACAGTCTCTCAAATTCTATCTCTCCCGCCTCTAATTGTTTCCATTAATAATAATCAACTTAATACATATTCATTGCAATTTTCTCATTTCAAGCTTTATTTCGTTATTTTAGATGAGGAAATCAAGTATTTTGTTGACTTAAATTCGCCGTGTAAATTCCCCCAGTTTATTGTTTTTACATACTGAAACTAAATTATGTTGGACAACCTATTACTGAAGCTTCGAACTCATGTGACTTATTTCTTTCCGTCTTTATCTAAGAGTTAATATGTGAATTAGTTGCTATGACTATTTGATACGCTATAGGTATTAAAATATCTGTAGGTGATCGCTGCTATTCTTTGGCACATTAAACGAAGTTGGACTACCTTGATGTTTGTTTAAAAAGAGAGATTATGAAAGTGATAAAATAATGAAGGCAGTATTTACTAAGCAAGTGAGCACTATAATACAAGAAAATAACTATGCTTAAAATATCATAAAAATTATTAGAACTGGGAATCAAATGTGGAAATATTATTGAGTGGCTAGCAGAAAACCGCCCGGAGGGTAGTCTTTCTGCTAGTATATTTCATTACTATAAATTTCATCATCTTTCTTATTCTCTCTCTCACTCTTCGTCTTTTATTCTGTCTGTCTGTCTGTCTCATTCAGTCTCTCTCTCTCGCTCTCTCACTCTTTCTCTCTCTCTATCTCTCTCTCACACACACACACTCTTATTCTTCGTCGCTTATTCTGATTGTCTCAATTTTGTTGTGACGTTTGAATTTTATCAAACATATTGTGTATTTATACAAGTTTTGACATTCACTAATATTATGGTAATGAATGGTTTTACGGCACTGAATAGTTTCATGCCATGTCATACTTTATAATATTTGCTTAGTGTATAACATTTAATTGTTGTTCCAGTTTAGCTTTAGCGCATGCATGGTCCTCCATATTATAACATCGACATATATTGTTTCAGTTCTTCTAAGCGTGCATTTTTAATTAACATCTTCCTATTTTCTCTTGATTTACTAGTTATTCCAGGCCCGCCAGGAATGAAAGGTATGAAAGGTGATGTTGGACCGGTTGGTGACCCTGGCTTGAGAGGACCAAGCGGCTTGCCGGGCAGATCAGGACATAAAGGTGAACCTGGCGTTGATGGAATAAATGGTTTGGACGGTAGAGATGGTATTGATGGTCAAGATGGTAAACAAGGACCCGAGGGATTGAAAGGAGAACCAGGTGTACCTGGGGAGAGGTGCGAAACATGTGGTGATTTAGGTTCTGGTAAGTACCTTTGCGAGTAAGGCCCAAAAGTTTGTTGCACACGTGTTGAAAATTTGAGCCATCGTCCGTAGATTTAGTAAAGTGTTGAAGGACCGACGGGTGAAAGGCTGATTTTCTTGTAACTTGAGTGTGCTGAATGAGAAAGCCTCAGTCTAAATAGGTAAACAGAAATAACATTTGCAATACAAATGCAAACCATCGTTATATGCGCGATGTATTTTCTGTAATAACTGCAGACCTCTATTGATGTTCTATAATAGCTCTAATAAAATATACTTAGAGACACAACATAGTAAAGCTGTCAATCACTTTCAACTCCAAAAAAATGCTTTCGTATGAAAATCCACGTGTGCTAGAAAATGACAATGCTGAAATATTGTGAAATTTAGCACAGACAGTGCACCATATAAGACATAATCCTGCCTTCATTTTTTCTACGACAAAAACTGTATTAGTGTACAAATGCTGACATAAAATTATCAAAAGATATGGAGAAATGAATTGACAAGCAAAGGAATTACACCGACTTACCGAATTAAAAACATGACGACAGTCAATGAATGTGTCTGGCATTTAATTTTCAATTGATACAACTCTGGTGACACAACAACTTCTGTAAAGACATTTACAAATCTCCTCTAGGGAGCCATATATAGTCATATTCCAGAATATAGCAAAACTTAGATTTACATATAGAGTCAGAGCATTTTCACATAGCATTCAGTAGCCTGAGAAAATTTTCTTAGTTATGAACATTTTATTAAAACAAATTTTTAAAAATGTACCCAATGTTTGACTGAGGAGTGGTAACATTTGAAGTATACCTCAAAACATAAATAATTCATTCATAATAATATTAGCAAATTTAATTTTCTTTTCCAGGTGAGTTTCTAGGAGGAAAAGGAGAACCAGGTGAAAAGGGAAAACCAGGTCCACAAGGCTTGTCAGGTAAACCAGGAATCGGAATTAAAGGGGAGCCCGGTCTACGTGGTGCAAAAGGTGAAATCGGAGCGGAAGGGCTACCAGGTATGAAAGGAGAAAGAGGTGAACGTGGATTGAAGGGAGATGCTGTCAAAGGTCTACCGGGAGAGAAGGGATCCATTGGTGAGCAAGGGCCACTTGGCATTGATGGTAGACCTGGATCTGAAGGTCCTGAAGGACCTCCCGGTCTCAAAGGGGAACCCGGCTTCGGAAAAAGAGGACCAGCCGGTAAAGACGGCGATAAAGGTGGTAAAGGATCGAAAGGTGAGCGAGGACGAGATGGAATACCTGCATCTGGTTTTAATGACACTTTCATCCCCTCACCAGGAGAAAAAGGTAAGTGTTTTAACTTGTTCTTTCAATTTTAATTGTTTCTGTTATCATTAATTTTATTAGGTTAACAGACACATCCAATTTCTCAAATCAAGTGAAATACTAGAAATATTGAGAAACCCGAACTGAGTATCTGTCACGATAAGGTATTAGGATGCTAAGAGAAAGGACTAGCTTATTCCACATATTCCATATGTATGGCATACCTGAGCCTGCTCATTGTAGATTTATTGTCGACCACATGAAAATGAAAGGTTAAAGGCGAAAAGAATATACTGGCAGAATCGATAGCACGCCGGAGAAAATGCTTTTTCACGTTCAGGGTTCAAATTTACCGCAGTATGACTCTGTTTCATCATTCTAGGGTCATATAAAACAAGTACCAGTTGAGTACTGCAATCAATGTAATCAACTTACTCCCTCTTCCGAAATTGCCGGCCTTGTGCCAAAATCTGAAGCCATTCGTTAGCACGCTGGACAAAATTTCGCCGAGGTTGACTTTCCCATTATCAAGGTTGATAAAAGTACTTGTTCAGTACTGGGGGTGATATAATCAAATAGCCTCCAGCCCCAAAATTTCATGCTTTGTGCTTATAAGACAAAGAATTATTATTATTATTATTATTATTATTATTATTATTATTATTATTATTATTATTATTATTATTATTGTTGTTGTTGTTGTTGTTGTTGTTGTTGTTATTGTTGTTGTTGTTGTTGTTGTTTTACTTCTCAGAGCACTCGGTCCTGTTTGTGCTGTAAGAGCGGACAGCTGCCAGATGTCTCACATGCTCTCTTTCCACACATTATAAGCTCTGATACTTGGTTGTTAATTGTCGTAGGAGACATTCAACATCCAAGTACCAGTCTTAAAATTTTAGTTGTCCCCAGCAGAGCAGTTTTTAGGCTTACTCTGCTCTAATGTTAATTCCGATTTCTCTGACATATTTCTCGAACTTGGTTATTAGTGCTCTCAGTGCCCCTACAACTACACGGATGATAGACACTATCTTCATAGTCCACATTCTTGCAATTTCGTATTTTAGTAGTCTATACTTTTCAATCATTTCTAGTTCTTTGTCCCTTATGCGTGCATCCCCAGGTATTGCAATATCTGCAGTTTTAGTTTCCATTTCCCCCTTTATCTACCATATATTGCTATTATTATTATTATTATTATTATTATTATTATTATTATTATTATTATTATTATAATTATTATTACTATTATTATTATATAACTGTTCAATATTTATTAAATTGAGGCATATTTCTACTGCATTACTGTTACACCTCCGTGTTGCAGTATTGTGTGTTCTTTGCTGCTGTTGGCTGTGAGCGAGATTTTCCCGGTAATGAATTATGTTAGTTGATTTTCCTTGAGGTGTGGTTCTGTCTTTTGTTGTGCTACTGCTTGTATTGTGTGTTGAATGTGTAATGCTTTGGGGTTTTTTGTCTTGCTTGTGGAAGTTTATTTCATTGGATAAATGCTGTGTCTTGTATTTATGGGCTGCTTTGTTTAGGTTGTATTATTGAATTGATAGTAACTTGTGTAGGATGCGGGCTGTTTCATATTTTTGGGAGTTCTATTTTTGGGAGAGTGTGTGGTGTTGAGGATCCAGGTATAGCTTCTACGTTTTTGTTCATGTGATTTTTTATCATGCCCAATGCTCCAATTATTATTGATATTGTTTTTACTTCCATGTCCCATATTTTGAATACTTCAATTTCAAGATCTTTGTACTTCGAGAATTTCTCCACTTTTTTTTCGACAATATTTTGATTAGGAGGGACTGCAATGCAATGTCTATCAGTAAGCAGGTGTTTGTTTCCCCTAATCCTTGATAATTATGCCTGGGCTTTTATTTCTTTGTTGGTTTAAACCGGGATATCCCAAATGATTGGGGCCTGGTCATTGACTTGTAACTTACTTGGTACATGCTTATACACCTGTTGTCAGTTTTGATGTTGTAATGTTGGCATATTGTTCAGTGGATATAACTGCTTACATTGTCGTGTCTATATACATGTTCAGACTTGGCAAGGACTGAGCAATCCCACATGATGTGGACAACTCTCTCATTGTGTTGGTTGCATATTCTGCATTTGATAGTTTCTGAGCCATTGTTGGCTTTTACTGAGGCTCACTTCCTCTTTGCCAAGCCTTGTAGGGTATTGACCATGAAGCGATTTGTCTCTCCATTTCTTCTTCAGCATGTTTTGTAATTTAGTTTTCATGTTATTTGTCTTTCTGATCATTTCTGTTATTATTATTATTTCTCTTTATCATGGGTTTTGTTGGAGCTCCAGGAGTCTTACATGCGTAGCGGGCTTGCTACCTGCAGCCGTCGGTACCATGCTATTCGATCTTTTCAGCTATCTAATACTTTCTTGATTATTCTGGCCGTGCCAAGGAAGCAAACCTTTTGTAACAGTCCTACTGGGCACTCTATTCCAATTTTCTTTATGTTTCCATTGATGCTTTCTGATACTGTTCCCAAGAATACTACAATAATTAGCACTATCTTCACCTTCTTCATTTTCCATAGCCGGGCTATTTCGTACTTAGGAGGGTTGTATTAATCTTTTCGCCTTCCTTCTTGAATAT
>NC_043005.1:96857964-96895464 GCF_006345805.1 Octopus sinensis | reverse complement strand
TATTTTTTGAGTATCATAATCATTAGTTTCACTTTTAATGTTTCTAGGTTTTAGATTTGCTTCGTATTTCGCCCCCTTAATATTTCTGCCTGTGGTGTTCTGGGTTGGTGCATTTTGCTAGTCATTTTACATTCATACGGTTTGGGTTTGTTGTCTTTTGTTGTTTACTTTGTTTTTGTTGCATGTTACGTGTCTTCGTATTTTACTCTCCCAGTACTTATGACATTATTTGGCATTGCTGTGTGGTTACTACCTACGTTTACCTGATGTATGTTTTCCTTTTAAGTATTCTATTTCTATTTCTGATATTTTTCTTGATAATATATCTCTGTGTGTTAGCTAGTTTATTAGGGTTCATTACTGTATTCAAATCTTTATCTAAGTTATTTTTCTTCCAGATTTTATATGTATACGTTGTGTTTTCGTGCTGAAGGTACAGAACTACTGTAAAATAAGGGTATAGGATTAAAATATATTCTTCATGTGTCCATTTATGCATTTTTGATTTTATTTGCAGGATATAACGAATAACGTCCGACCCTTTATTTTGATGGTCATCATTTTCGTAGGGTACCGGTCTGTTCATTTCTGTTGTTAAATTGTTTTGCACGTGTAGTTTTTCGTACTTTTTGTGTAACAAGTTTAAAGTACGTACTTCTCGTTTGTTATCCTCGAATTGAATAGTACGGGTATTGTTTGATTTATAAATTTTTTTGCGTTTATGTTGGTTGGGGACGGAGACGGTCTGATGCTGGTTGGGATATAATGTGGCGAGCGTGTTTACACGTGTTCTGCGAGTGATGAAGAGGATATACAGCTAAAACACTTTATTTTATTTGGAAAATATAAATAAATTTTAATGAGTATTACTTACTCGGATATACTCCAACACTTTGTCAGTTATTTTAGGTTCCGTTTGTTGTCTTTATTCCCGATGTTTTTGGATACATTTCGGAGCAGTGTTTTAACGCTCTCACATGTTAAAAAGTCCCGATGTTCTTCTTCTCCTTCTTCTTCTTCTTCTTCTTCTTCTTCTTCTTCTTCTCTTCTTTCTTCTTCTTCTTCTTCTTCTTCTTCTTCTTCTTCTTCTTCTTCTTCTTCTTATTATTATTATTATTATTATATTATTATTATTATTATTATTATTATTATTATTATTATATTATTATTCTATGTTTGACTTTTGCTTTATGTCTGTACAAGTTGGCTCCAAGTCTCACCCAGAGACCTCAAGAGACAACAGGTTGGAAGTTCTGTGCCATATATTTTTTTTTTTTTTTTTTGGTGTTGTACTAGTCAATGTCTAATACATAAAAAAGTTTGTTTTAAACCTTGGGATTACATAGAGAGTATTTTGCGTAGGATATGAGCAGTTCCCATGAGCACTATCTTTTGAATTTCTGCCATTTTGGGGTTTCCTGGTATCTGAGTTAGGTAGCAATCAGTCCCTTTCGCTATCATTCCCAGGGCACCTATGACAACAGGTATTGTTTTAGTCTTCAGCTTCCACATTTTGCTGATTTCTATTTCAAGATCTTTATATTTGCTCAGTTTTTGGTAGGTCTTGACAGATACGTTTATATCGATTGGGACAGTCATATCAATGAGGAGGCATGTTCTTTGTCTGAAGTCTTTCAATATAATGTCTGGCCTATTTGCATCTATCTTCCTGTCAGTTTGAATGGTGAAGTTCCAGAGGAGTGAGATGTGGTCATTTTCAAGCACAGGAGGTGGATTGTGTTCCCACCAGTTTTTTTCATAGGGCAAATCCAGGTTTTTGCAAATTACCCAGTGAATATATTGTGCAGCTCTATCATGCCTACTGAGGTACTCTGTAGGCGCTAGAAGACTGCATTTGGAGACAACATGGTCAATGGTTTCATTTTGTTGTCGGCATACACGACATGTTGGGCTACTGCCGTTCTTTAATATGTTGGCCTGGTAGTTTCTTGTTGGTAGGCATTGATCTTGAGCTGCTATGATAAACCCCTCTGTTTCAGATTTTAAGCCAGAGACCATTAGCCATTGATGGGTCAGGGCTTTGTCGATATCTGCATTATTCGCTCTCTTTGGGTATTTGCCATAGAGAGGTTTTTCTTGCCATTTATTATTCAGAATATCTAAGGCCGCAGTTTTGGCACAGGTTTTCATGCGCCTAGCTTTTTCTGTGCTTGTTTCTTGTATATCTATCTCTAATTCCGAAATTGGTTGTATTCGGAATTCACTTAGGTATTCCTTTGCCTGTTTTGTGACTGAGTATGATGCTTTCTTGTTTTCATGTTTTGAGACAAGTTTTAACATCCAGTCCTCAGAGTTTTTCAGGTAGGTGTCTAGGCCAATTGTAGCAATCTTCATTGTTATTGCCAGTTGCAAAAGACCACGGCCTCCCTCTTTTCTTGGCAGATAGAGTCGTTCTGTATCTGCCTTAGGGTGGTGCATTCTATGCATTGTCAACAGTTTCCTATTTTTCTGTCGAGCTGACATATTTCAGTAATTGACCAGTTAACAATATTGAAACTGTAAGTTACGACTGGTATGGCTAATGCATTGATCGCTTCGATCCTGTTTCTTGCATTCAGCTCTGTCTTGAGTATTGCTCTCACTCTTCGATAGCATTCTCTCCTGATCCTTTCCTTCATCTCTGAATGCCTTATTCCGTTCCCTTCAATTACCCCTAGGTACTTGTAGCTCTCCGCTGGGTCTAGTTCTTTTATGACATTCTGTTGGTCAAGGTTAACGTTAGATGTTTCTGTCATTTTTCCTTTGATAAAGGTAGCCTTTGCACATTTATCGAGGCCGAATTGCATTCTGATGTCGTCACTGAATTGTTTGACTATCGCTAGTAAGCCCTTGAGTTGTTCGTCATTTTTTGCAAAAAGCTTTAAATCATCCATGTAAACGAGATGATTTATATTATTATTATTATTATTATTATTATTATTATATTATTATTATTATTATATTATTATTATTATTATTATAGGCAGTGGCTCTCATGCCTTCATATCTTAACTGATTGGAAGTGTTATCATTTGCATTGTTTTGTCTTGGTATAAAAGATGAGCTACAGCAAATATTCTGCTCAATACAACAGATTTGCTTGTCAGTTGTTTGACCGTAACCAGTTGACCTTAGTGGCTGACGATATGTGCATCTCTGATCACGAGCAGAAGTAGTGGGGAGCATCATAGCTATGTGTTGAAAGGAATTCTTAGAGGTTTGGATAATTCACCTTTGGAAACACGGGTGGTTCGTTCATCATCCTTAAACAATCCTTATTCAGGGACCTTTTGAGCGGGATGGACTACTCGACCTGAAGAAAATTCTAACTGGGCCCCACCTGCAAGGTCATGCACTGTTTACCTTGATATGAGATCACCATGTCACGCACATATGGTTGTGATGCATGTGCTTGTGTACTCTTATCAGACGGGTAGTCATGATGGGTATATAGGGTTTCGTATATTTTACCCCAGTGTCACTTTGATGGCATGCGCTGCCCTTTCACTCAATAATAATAATAATAATAATAATAATAATAATAATAATAATAATAATAATTATTATTATTATTATTAGTAGTAGTAGTAGTAGTAGTATTATTGATTATTCTTATTCCTGGAAGAATTTATGTGGGTAGCTGGTTACTACCGGTAACCTTAGAAATCCAGAAGCTTTCAACAGTCTTCCAAGGGCTTAAAACGCTGTTCTTAAGAGGTAAACTTACTTTCGAGGCTCCACAGGACATCTTATTCCAATCGCCTTCAACAGATCTTTACTTAAACATCCTTTTGCATCAACTATTACAATTTTCAGATTCCAAATTCTCGCAAATTAAAATTGTATTTTTCAAAATGTTTTATCCCCTTTCTTCACAATTCTTGAACTAAACGGGTATAATAGATCAATTAGTAAGCAACTTCACTCTTTCTTCTCTATTATTCTTATGTCTGGTTTATCATTTTCTAGCTTCTTATCCGTTTGAGTAGGAAAATTCCATAAAATTCTGCATTTCTCCGACTGAAGAACTCTTTCAGTCCGAAGTTCCAGAGGAGTGAGATGTGATCATTTTCAAGCACTGGAGGTGGTTTCTGTTCCCACCAGTTTTTATCATGAGGCAAGTCCAGGCTTTTGCAAATTACCCAGTGAATATATTGTGCAGCTCTATCATGCCTATTGAGATACTCTATAGGCGCAAGAAGACTGCACTTGGAGACAACATGATCAATGGTTTCATTCTGTTGTTGACATACACGACATGTCGGGCTACTGCCGTTCTTTAACATGTTGGGCTACTGCCGTTCTTTAATATGTAGGTAGGCATTGATCTTGAACTGCTATGATAAACCCTTCTATTCCAGATTATTATTATTATTATTATTATTATTATTATTATTATTATATTATTATTATTCAGTAGTTTTATTTTTATAGCGTGCTTTCACTTCACTACCGAGCGCAGCTCTGTGTGCCTTGGGTATGTGCTGTGATTTGTTGTGATGCTCTGATGGTTATTGTATGGAAAGTGTTCTGCGTAGGATGTGTGCAGTGCCTAGTAGTGCAATTTTCTGTATGTTATATGTGTTTGTAAGTCCTGGTGTTTTTGTTATGTATTTGTCTGAATATTTTTTTATCATGCCTAATGCACCTACTATGATAGGAATTGTTTCTGTTTTCAGGTTCCACATTCTAGTTACCTCTATTTCCAGGTCTTTGTATTTTGAGAGTTTCTCCATTTCTTTTAGAGACACGTTGTCATCAGCCGGTATTGATACATCAATTAGAAAGCATTTTTTTTCTTCATGACCTCTGACAACTATATCTGGTCTGTTGGCCTTAATTTCTCTATCTGTGTGTATCAGCATATCCCAGAGTATGGTTGCTTTCTCGTTTTCTGTGAGCTTTTCTGGTGTGTGCCTATACCATCTTTTTTCTGTTGTTATTCCATAATGTTGGCATAGCTTCCAATGTATGTAGGTTCCAACTCTGTCATGTCTGTGAATATATTCCTTCTTAGCCAGGACTGGGCAGCTAGAGATAATATGATTTATTGTTTCTTGTCCATCTCCACATATTCTGCAGTTACTTGTAATATTTCTTTTCATTACATGTTTTTGGTAATTTCTGGTGGGGAGGCTTTGGTCTTGTGCTGCAATTAAAAATCCCTCTGTTTCTGCTTTGAGTCCTGAGCTTCTCAACCATTGCTGGGATTTTTCTTTGTCTATTTCTTTTGCGTTTAGTTTAGTGGGGGCTTTTCTTGCCATCGTTTTATCATGGCTCGTTGCTGTTCTATTTTTAGTTTGGATTTCATTTGTTTTATAGCTTTTGTTGTTTCTTCATCATCTCTTCTTCTTCTTTGTGTTTATTAGGTGGTATGATTTCTTGTTTGTATTTGTCAGCTTCCTTAAATACTGAGAACAGTTTTTTTTTGCTCGTGTTTTGCTGCTATCTGGATCAGTTTTCCTTCCTTCTGAAGTAGGTATTTTTGCAGTCCTATGGTGGTATTTTATAGTAGTTTTCCAGCTGTATAAGGCCTCTACCACCTTCTATACGTTGTATATATAGTCTTTCTATGTCAGATTTTGGGTGATGCATCCTAGATCCTGTCAGTATTTTTCTTGTTTTCCTATCTATTTTGGACAGTTCATTTCGTGTCCAGTTAAGGATATTGTAGCTGTAACTTATAACTGGGACAGCTAAAGTGTTGATACCTATTATCTTGTTTTTAGCATTGAGCTCTGTTTTTAGTATTGATCTAACTCGTCTATAATATTCTTTTTTTATTTTCTCTTTCATTTGTGTGTGTTGTGTCTTATCTAGTTCATGGATTCTAAGTATTTGTAAGTTTGGCTTTGGTCTAATTCTTTTATTTCATTGGTTTTATCTAGTGTGATGTTGTTACTCTTAACTAGTTTTCCTCTTTTCATGGTTACTTTGGCGCATTTTTCTAATCCAAATTTCATATCTATTTCTTTGGTAAATCCATGAACTGTCTTTAGTAGTGTTTCCAGCTGTTTGTCATTTGCAGCGTATAGTTTTAGGGTCATCCATATATAAAAGGTGGCTGATCGTTTTGCCGTAACATTTATATCCGCATCCAGTTCTATTTAGCATATCAGATAGAGGTGACAGTGCCAAGCAGAAAAGGAGTGGAGAGAGCGTGTCTCCCTGGAATATTCCTCTTCTAATGGGGAGTCTTTGGTTTTCATGAGTCCCTCTTTTGTTTGGAGGTGTAGGACTGTTTGCCATTTATTCATAGAGTGCTCTATGAATTTTATAATTGTTGGTGCTACTTTGTTAATGGCTAGTGTTTCGAGGATCCATGTGTGGGGGATGCTATCAAACGCCTTTTTGTAGTCAATCCAGGCCATACTGAGGCCTTTCTTCTTTCTGTAGCTGTCTTCAGTTACAGCTTTATTAATCATTAGTTGATCTTTACAGCCATATGAGCCCTTGCGGCATCCTTTCTGCTCTTCTGGGAACAGTTTGTTTTCGTCCAGGTGCTTGTTCAGCCTTTGCGATATCACTGCAGTAAATGCCTTGAACATAGTAGGGAGGCAGGTTATTGGTCTGTAGTTTTCTGGTTTTGTTGTTTCATTTGATTTGGGAATTAAGATGGTTTTCCCTTCGTGAGCCATTCAGGTATTGTCTCTGGCTCTGCTAGTATGCTGTAAAGTTTTCAGCCAGCTTTTTGTGCATTCCTGTTAGATATTTCAACCAGAAGTTGGGGATCTTGTCATGCCCAGTGCCTTCCAGTTGCTTAGTTTTTGCAGTGCCTGGGTGACCTCTTCAGTTGTTATGGGGGTCCAAAGTTGTTCAGATGCCGAGTTTGTTATTTTCATACTCCTTTTTTTGGCTGTTCGTCGCCGACCATATTTCTCTCCAGAATTCTTCCAATCTTCTGCCGTGGTGCTGCAGTGACTTCTATTTTATTTTTTGCCCAGTTCTTGGTAGAACTTTTTGGGGTCGGAGTTGAACTTTTTGTTCTGTTCAAAGAAGCGTTGGCGTTTCTCGTACCGGCGGATCCTTTGAGCTTTGCAAGGATATCTTGCTTCAGCTTTTCTTTTATCTCCGGCAAATCTTTCTGTGATGTTATATTTGCGGAGTATTTTGTTTTTTTGTTGCTTAGTAGCGTTGCTTGTTTGCTGATTTCATTAAGAATCGACAGGTCTTTTCTAATTTTTAATTTTTGTTTTGGATGTTATTTATCCACAGGATTGTTTGGGTGGTGGTACTCCTGTTTGGGCGGGTTGGGTGGGTGAGTATCCAGCTTCTTTTGTGGCTGCAGTGGCTGCTGCGTATATCAAGTCATTTAGTTCAGTGATATCACTTTTTTTTGTTTCAGTGGCTAGTTCAGTGACGGCTAGGTTTATGTTGTTTATAATTGGTGTTGTTATTGCGTTTATTTTTATTCTTGGAAGGTATGGTCGGTGGTCCATTTTGGGCTCTGTGGTTTTCAGTTCTTTGATTATTTTTTTTTTATATTATCATAATCATTAGGCTCCCCTTCGTTGTTTACATCGTGTTTGTTGGGAATGTTGCGTTTGTCTTCGTGTTTTACAGTTTCAGTGTTTATATTATTGGGCATTGTTGTGTGGCTTCTATCTACATTTTCCTGGTGTATTTTTTCTTTTAAATGTTCTATTTCTATTTCTGATATTTTTTGGCTTTGAGAATGTATCTTCGTACGTTAGCTAATTTATTAGGGTTCATTGCTGTATCCAAGTCTATATCCCTATTATTTTCCTTCCATATTTTATATGTATGTGTTGTTGTATTTTCATTTTGTGGGTAGAGCATTGCTGTGAAGTATGCGTGTAAGATAGAAATGTATTCCTCACGTGTCCATTTACGTCTTTTGGGTTTTAATTGCGGGACATGAGGTACAACGTCCGGCCCATTATTTTGACGATCGTCATTTTCGTAGGGTACCGGTCCGTTTATTTCTGTTGTCACTATTATTATTATTATTATTATTATTATTATTATTATTATTATTGTTATTATTATTATTATTATTATTATTATTGTTGTTGTTGTTATTATTATTATTATTATTATTATTATTAGTATTATTATTATTGTTATAATAATTATTATAATTGTTATTATTATTATTGTTATTATTATTATTATTATCATTATTATTAATAGTAGTAGTAGTAGTAGTAGTAGTAGTAGTAGTAGTAGGAGGAGGAGGAGGAGGAGGAGGAGGAGGTGAGGAGAAGTAGAAGGAAGAGGTGAGAAAAACGAATACATATAATAACATCACAATATTTTACAGGCGACCAGGGAGAACCAGGACAGAAAGGAGCAGAGGGAGAACCAGGCGCACCCGGTGAGAAGGGCTCAAAAGGTGATCTGGGTCCATTTGGTAAAAAAGGAGAAAAAGGAGATATTGGAAGAAACGGTACCACTGGAAGGAAAGGAGAGACTGGAGAGCGTGGTGATATTGGTTATCCTGGCGAGGAGGGGAAACCCGGACCTGAAGGCGAAAGAGGTATACCTGGACTTCGAGGTGAACCTGGTCAACAAGGACTTAAAGGTAAGCATTACTTCTGGAAATATTTGGTAAATTTTAATGATGTTTCTCTTTATCAAAAATATCTATCCTATGTTAGAACAGTGCATGGTTTTCATATGTTATTATGGCCCTCGTTGGCGCTAAAATATTGAATGTAGAACGAATATCTAACCATATGATGTAAGACAGCTAAAATGTCTGCTTATAACCTCCATTTATCCCTGGTCCTGTAAGTGAGATGCTTTCTGTGTTCTAATGAAGCTCTCTCTGGCCCATATTCTATCAATTCTGGTCTGCCCCACAATTATTCCGCCAAGATCGACTTTGCCTTTCATCCTTTCGGGGTTGATAAATTAAGTGCCAGTTGCGTACCCGGGTCGATCTAATCGACTGCCCCCCCCCCAAAAAAAAATTTGGGGCCTTGTGTCTAGAGTAGAAAAAAATAAATGATATCCATCAGCACCCATTCCTTTGTAGATTATTCCATTTTTCGTCACGTCAAACAGTGAATTCAAAAAGCATTCTCTGAATGTGACGCAATCACTGAATATGAAACAAGATGTAACTAGAACTAGAATTCTCAAAGTCATTGCAAATATTATGTCTCACAATATAACAGGCTTCATTGATAATCTATTCTAGCATTCACATGTCCACAATATAACAAACTACATCTCAATGACTTTGTTCAATATTAGAAAGTCTATACGTTAGATCCTAGCAATACAAACCATACTAAAATAAAACCCACTGTAGAATACAGTTCATAAACGTGGGATGGTGCATCTATCCCATGCGCATTAATTCTAGACCTTAATCTCCTCTCAGAAAAGAGCATCCAATAGTTTGGCATAATATCGCTCACCAACACACTGCAGCCTTTAGTCCACCTTACACTCTATATTTTCCCATTTCAACTCTGACTGGCCTCATGTTATCTGTAGTATTTTTGGTATTCAACTGTCCTCTATTCGGACCGTATGTCCCACAAATTGCATAATAAGAACAACAGTCACTTCAATTTCTCACCATTCAATTAGCTGAGTTACCTCTTCCTTATACGATCTCATAGATTTTTCGGAGGAATTTTAGGTGGAAAGAATCGTGTTTTTTCATATGTTGGCAATATCACGTCCACATATTATTACTGTATAAATGGTATAAATATGTGATTAGGACAACTGTACAATACAAAGCGATCTGCACGCTAGGTTGGATTTCTTCCAAAAACGACTCTTGCTTTTTGTAGCAGCACTATAATCTCGTAGTCTATCCGAGCATTCTGAAAGAGAAAACATCCTCAGATCGCAGAATTTCTGCACAATATCTGCCATTCTTTTCCTATCTTTATGAATGCAACATGAGTTGAAACGTTCGGATTTGGTAAGAACATCACTTCTGTCTTTTTAACACTGATTTACATCAAAATCTACAGCTATTCTGTTTTGCCTGTTATTCTTTCAGGATGTGAAAAATAAAGTACCAGTCAAGCATCGACTAAATCGACAGACCCCTTCTCCTCAAAATTGCAGGCATTGCACCTTAATTAAAAATTATTAACTACGAGGGACGTTCAACAAGTAATGCCTCTGACCCACTTGCAGTGGTTCGATCTAGCTGAAATTTTGCATGTGCAATTATTTATATCTCTATAGATTAAGTGACAAATTACAGCTCTGAACTAATTGTGGTTTCTGATTTACAGGTGTTTGAACTGAGTCAAGTGTGAAATGGAGCCTGTTGAGTGTCGAGCAGTGATCCGGTTTTTGTATTTGAAAGGACGCACACCACAGGAGACTTTTGATGAAATGAAAGTAACTTATGGTGATGATGCCCCATCATATGACCTTGTAAAACGCTGGCATCGTGAATTCAAACATGGTCGGAACTCTGTGGAAACAGCTCTCAGTTCTGGTCACCCCCTTCTGCCATTGATGAGGCATCTGTCCGTCAAGTTGAGGCTGCCATTTTGGAAGATCGACGCATAACTATTCGCCAAATAGCCCATGAGGTCAAGATTAGTACCGGGTCTGTGGAAACTATCATTCATGACCATTTGCATATACAAAAGGTGTCTGCCAGATGGATTCCCAGGTTGCTCATACCTTTCCAGAAGCAAGAACGCGTCGAGTGCTCGAGGATGAATTTGGAGATGTGCCAAGAAGATGAGTCAGAATTTTTCAAAAGACTGATTACACAGGATGAAACCTGGGTCTATCACTATGATTCAGAGACCAAAGCCCAGTCAATGCAGTGGATGCACCGTGACTCACCTCCTCCAAAGAAGGCAAGGGTGCAGCCCTCCGCTGGCAAGGTCATGCTCACAGTCTTCTGGGACCAGGACGGAGTAGTGATGACAGATTTCCTGGCAAAGGGTACCACAATTACAGGAGCCTATTATGCTTCACTTTTGAGGAAATTAAGAGAAGCTATAAAAATCAAGAGGTGGGGCAAGCTCAGCAAAGGCATCCTCCTCCTGCAGGACAACGCTCCGGACCACAACTCGCGTGTCGCCAGATCAGAAGCACAGGCGTGCTGCTATGAACTCCTCCCCCATCCCCCCTACGCTCCTGACCTTGCACCCTCTGATTTTCACCTCTTCCCAGCCATGAAGTTGTTTTTGAAAGGAAGGCATTTCACAGATGATGCAGCCTTGATTTCTGCAGTCACGTCGTAGTTGGAGGACCAAGCTGGGGTCTTCTACAAAAACGGTCTCCAGCGCTGCATCAAACAATGGGAGAAATGCGTAACTCTGGGTGGTTCCTATGTAGAAAAAGACTAATAACTGTGCCAAATTTCGTTGCTCTGCTGCTATGGGAAGTGGGTCAGGGGTATTACTTATTGAACGGTTTTCGTAGCTGCAGGATTACTGCAGCAGTAATGTCACCAATATGCAGACTATTGCTACTCAATGATTATTTAAAAAAAATTATCTTATTATCTTACTAATTATCTTACAATTATCTTAGTAATTATCTTACTAATTTGTTTCAGGTGATATTGGACCTGTCGGACCTCGTGGAGTACCGGGAAATGATGGACCAAAGGGTATTCCTGGTGACACTGGACCTATGGGAGCCCTAGGTAAGATGATTTAAGAACAAAACAAATTGAATAGCATCTTAATATATTCGGAAGTTGTGGTGACGGAGACTTAGTAGTTAGGGTGCTGGATTCATGATCGTAATATTGTGAATTCCATTCATGGGCCAAGTGATTCAATCTGTTTTTAACGAAAAAAAACTCTTGATTTCACGTTATTCTTGTCCACCCAGCTAGGAAAAATGCGTAATCCAGCAACAGGCTTGTGTCCCGTCCTGTTAGAGAATATATGCATCCGAGAAACCGGTCTGGCAAGTCTATATGACTCAGGAAGGATATTTATGCTTTTAAAGGCGGCGAACTGGCAGAGTAATCACCGCGCCGGACAAAATGCTGCGAAGCATTTTGTCCGTCATTATGTTCTGTGTTCAAATTACGCCATGGTCAACTTTGCCTTTTTTCCCTTAGGGGTCGATAAAATAAGAACCAATTGAGCACTGGGTCTATATACTTACTCCTGCCTCCAAATTTTAGGCTTTGCACCAAAAGCTAAAACCAATATATTCGAAATTTTGTGGAGTGGCAGAATCGTTAGAGCGACATGGAAAAAAGGAGCCTAATGGGATTTATTTCAGTTCAAATCTTACCCAGGCCAACTTTACCTTCCATCCAGGGACATACTGGTGGCGATTTAATCGTATATTCTCTTAATAAATATAGTGAGGTTTTATTTGTTCCGACTTTTATTTCCTGAGTTCAAAACCTGAGGATCATAGATAGAGTGAAGTACCAGCGAACTACTGGAAAGAATTTAATCGTTAGTTCCTGCACCACGAAATGTTAGGGTCTGTACCAATGTAAGAAATTACGAAAATGTTGGAGAGCAATATAATGACCAGTTATAGTCTCAGTAATTAACCGGCTGCGTTCTTGTATTCAACACAAAGCAGGAAAAATAAGGGAAAGTAAATTTAAAATAAGAATCTTTTGAAATTCTGTTCGCTATTTTGAATTCTCTCTCTCTCTCTTCCCCTCGCTTGTTTCTCATTTTCTCAGTGAATATATGTATTTATATATATATATAGATGTGTGTATTTTTCCCAATTAACACGGAAAAAATAGATAAATAGTTACCAGGGTAGCAAAAAATCACACAAGTAAAGAGGTTGAACCTCCTTGTTTTTAAAGATAGAAACTTCGGGTTTACGTGAAATTTTTTGTATAATATATAAATAAATGGAGTTTAACGCCGGTGTAATTCAAATACTTTTACTTCCGACACATGTTTCGAAGATATCACTGATATTATTCCAAAGGAATAAAATGGTGTAAAACAATGTAATCTTCTCTTCAGGGAAGTAAAGAAATGAAACTCGCCAATAAGGACATTTTAACAGAAAATGTTGGATATGTATAGTGATTTACTGAACGCTATTAATATTGTTTGAAAAAACGTTATATGATATAACGTCAGAGGTAGCCTATAGAAAGAGGAGGGATAAATTAAGGAAAAGTTAAATAAATGAGAAGTATATGACTATATGTATATTAAATAAAACCTCATAAACTAGGAAAATATACATTTTTTAGTGCATGTTAAATATAAAAAGAAAATTAATGTTTAAATTATATGTAATGATAGAGATTACTTATATGAACTAAAGGTGTGTTTTTGCCAATGTTTACATCTGTATGCACACTCTATAACCGTGTTTACTAGGGGATTTTTTTAGAAAAAATAATGAAAAATAGTTCAGAATTACAGAGAAGACAGAATTCCTTGCCTTTGTCATAAGGTATCGAGATTGAGAGAATCAACCAGTCTAAATTAAACTGTTCATTAGATCCCAAATTTATTTACTGAGCCCTGTACTGCTACGTCCATTCCTATCCCTAAATGTTGAGCAATGGGTAGAAATTCTTTTAGATAGCTGTAAAGACATGCTTCCAATGTAAGATTGTACTTTATTATGAGTAATAAGTTTACATAGGTATATAGAATTTTTAATTTTAGAGTTACTTTACCATAAACTTAATTCTGTTGGAATTGACTTCAGATACAATAACCTTGTTATTCATATTTCTTGAGGGATGGATAGTATTAGTTATATTCATGTTAGTATTAGTAAATGTATTAATATTTAACAGGTTGTTATGATGTGAAGAGATAATTTGTAAGAGATATTTTCGTGTTGGAAAAACCAATCCTAACCGTATGTGAGTTGATAATGGAGTAATACCTAGAATTCTTTGGAAAATTCCTAATAATAGCTTCACGAAACTGCAATGGGAGATTAGATTTAATTTGCCTTCCGTATGAAATAATTAACCAATCTGTTTTGCTACTATTTATCTTATTTTTAGTGTAATTAATTTTGAAAGCCTTTAATTTAACATTAGAATGATAATATAGGATTAAATAAGGGTTATCTCCCTTCCTCCGTTTTGTATCGGTGCATAAATTAAATTTGTTATCGTTAATTCCTTTACATCTAGATTTCATATCTACATTATTGAAGTTAGAATAAGACTGAATAGAATCAATGTAGATAGTTTTCTCTGTAGAACCTGCTTTAAGTAAGGCAGATTTATAAAATTCAGCGTTATCATTGAAAATGTCAACATTAGCAGATAACTTAGATAATCTAAATGAAATATTCTTAACTAAGTTCTTAGTAATTGCCCTAGAATGATTACTAAATTTGCTAATGTACTTAAGATTGGTCGATGGTTTATGATATGGGAAGTAAGAGTAAGTTAAGCGTAATATCTAAAAAGTTGGCCTTCGTCATATCATCGTCAAAACCGATGCTTAAGCCCATTCTACGGAAAAATTTAACAAAACTATTCTTTGGAATAATATTAGTGATATCTTCGAAACATGTGTCGGAAGTAAAAGTATTTGAATTACACCTGCGATAAACTCCATCTATCTATCTATCTATCTATCTATCTATCTATCTATCTATCTATCTATCTATCTATCTATCTTTCTCTTTCTCTCTCTCTCTCTCTCTCTCTCTCTCTATATATATATATATATATATATATATATATATATATATGAATAGATAGATAGATAAATTTCTCTATTTACATAATATCTAGGTCTCATTCATTCTTTTGTTGTCATATTATTAACATTATTATTATTATTAATATATATATATATAATCAAGAAGCTGCCAATGGCTTTCAAGTATTTATGCTATAGTTAGTATTACTGAAGCTGCAAACAAACCGAAATTCTTTAATGATTGACAACGTTCTCTTCAGTTGCTTTTAGATTATTCAAATTGAAAGAAAAAGAGTTCATTGATCCAGCCACTGGATTTTCGTGAAGGCGAAGAAAATCTATTTTCTTGCATATTTACCTCAATATAAGAAATAGATATCCGTCTCCGCAATTAGTTCCCTGATATATAAAAATATAACGGACAAACTAATCAATTGTTACAAGGGGTCTAATCTAGCATGCATGGCAAGTTCGCAAAAGGGTAACGACGGTAGCGTCGTATACAGATGGAAATAACAACTAGAAGAAAGCAATTGTTCTGCACGGACGCCCTCACACAGTCACAGAAACACGCACAAACACACGCTCGTGGGCGTATGCAAAATCGTTGCTGAAACCCAGAACTATTGTTATAACTTCTGAACGGACAGTGATATTTTCGTAAGCATTTGATACCATCACCAACAACAAAACCTCCTTATCAAATCCCTGTCCATGTGTCTATGTATGTATATATATATTATATATATATATATATATATATATATATATATACACACATACATACACGTATGTATGTATGTATATATATATATATATATATATATGTATGTGAATATGTCTACACATACATGCATATATAGGTAGATAGATATCAGAGAGAAAGAGAGAGGGGGAAGTAGAGAGGGGAAGGGAGGGATAGTGAAATAGAGTGAGAAATGTCGAGATCTGAATCGTCTGAGAGTTGGAAAAATTTCTTCTGTATGAGTTAGATGTCAAGAAACCATCTAAGGGATAATAAGTATCCAATATACTACAGGATGTGTACCCAATTATTTATAGTCAAGTGCTTGCTATTGTATATATATACATATATATGTTCCAGATTTTATCTGTTTTTCTCTCTCATATGTGATAGTGCATGTTTATCTGTTTGTTTGTGAATGTACCACTGTCTACTTACTATGATGAATATATTATCTATATTAAAGGACTGGATGGTCTTCCTGGAAAAGCTGGAAGAAATGGAATAGATGGCCAGAAAGGAGATGCTGGTGACAAAGGTTCAATGGGACAAAAAGGAGAACCAGGTAGTTATTCTGGCAGTGGAGATTTTCCACTAGGAGGCGTGCCAGGTGAACCTGGACCCCCAGGTGCTAAAGGAGAGAGGGGCGAGTTAGGAAAAATTGGACCACAAGGTAATTGCTCTTTACGTTATTCACACGCACACAACATATACAATATACAGACACTTTCCGTTGATTAGCTAGAAATAACAGTAAAATCTCTATTAAATCATAGTCCAATGTCTTAGATAAAGAATGCATTATGCAATTAGTTCCCTGATATATAAAATATAAGGATGTTCAATGCTGGTACGCATTTAATATTGGGACTACACAAGACGGGATTATTTCTAAGCAACTACAAAAATAATAAGGTGCACACATATGCACACACGCGATCCACGCTCATATAATACACATGCCTATATACATTCGTATATACATACATACATACATACATACATACATACATACATACATACATACATATATATATATATAATATATATATATATATATATATATATATATATATATAATATACACAAACGAGAATGGGTGCTCAATAATAGCGCATTGATGAATAAAATTCTGTATTTGTGCATCAACGCTACCGTTTGTTTCATGTCAAGAAAAATAACGTTATATTTTAACAATTTTTGAAGCCGATCACATGGAGGAATGGTGTTCGTCTCCATTTAGAATTTAAACATCAACCAGGACATAGCTAACGTTAACTGGAATGGTCCAGCTCATATTGCGTATGTACGGGTTGATGTTTAAAGCTTACATGTTTAAAATTACATGTTTAAATAATGGTGGATTGAATATTATGATGTAATCCTTTATGTCTACATGAAAGAAGTAAAATTCTACCGAAACAGCTGTCGTGAATTCTAAACGCCGTCTGTGCTCTTATATAATATATATATATATATCTATATATATATATATATAATATATATATATATATATATATATATATATATATATATTATATATATATACATATATATATGTGTGTGTGTGTGTATGTTTGGATAGCTTGTGTTCTGTGTTTGTCTCCAGCATCGCTTATCGACCGATACAGAGTGGACAGTTGGCTATTCGTAGGGTCCTAGTAGACAAAACTATGTAAAAAAGATAGGGTTGGGACGCCATAGTTCACACTATAATTCTGCTTACTACTACTACTACTACTACTACTACTACTACTACTACTACTACTAATAGTAGTAGTATGCTCGAGCTACATTTAGAAGCAAAAAGAAAAAAAATATAAAATACAATCGCACTGATGAATAACATTTGCTTTCTTGATATTTCAGGTGAGAAAGGAATGGGCGGTCCACCCGGAGAGAATGGAATACCAGGAAAACCAGGAGAGAAAGGTATGATCGGACCGGAAGGAGTGCCTGGTGAGAGAGGACCAATCGGCTTTCGTGGGCCCACAGGTAAGCGACAATGTTTTTATTTTTCCCTTTCATTCATCGTTCCTCATCAAGCGAAGTAAAATCGCTGTCCTCCACACATACAGGCTTTTCGTTTACAAGTTCCGGTGCCACAGAAAATACATTCATGCTGGTGCTGCACAAAGGCACTCGTGCTGGTAGCACTTATAAAATAACCCAACACACTCTTTAAAGTGGTTGGCGTTAGAAAGGGCATCCGTAGAAACCATGCTACAAATATATATGTATATATAAAATTCAACTTACGTTGGAAGTCAACAAAAAATGTTTGCTTTGGAAGCGTTGAGATGCATTGAAAGATACAGATTTATATGTCCTAAATTTGCAAAAGAATTTGTCGTTGGGGAAGTTTAGCTTGATGGTAAAGCACTTGACAAGTAATCACAGCGATGTGAATTCGAATCTCATGGCTAGCTGCCAATAGATATTTCTGCAAAATATGGATAGTTTATCCTGTTCATGCTATATTATTAGCATTATCCTGCGTTTGAGAATAAAACTATTTCTTTCTATATATATATATATATCCGCCCTTTGGATGATAGCCAATAGATATGACTGAAGGCATGTCCGGTCACCCACTTCATTGATGACCTTCTGGATACTGGAATCATCTGCAAAGATTATTATGTTACTGTGCTCGATAATATCAGTAATGTCATTGATGTCGATGAGGAAAAGAAGTGGGACGAACACAGTGCCTTGTGGAACACCACTACTGACTTTGGCTGTGCTTGATTTTACCCCTTCGACTACAACGTATTGGGATCTGCCTGTCAGGAAACACTTGATCCATTGTAGTAACTTTCCAGAGACATCAATGTTAGATAGTGTTTTCAAGAGGATCTTATGATTCGCACTGTCAAAAACCTTGCTGAAATGAAGGTCGATGACATCAGTATTCGAACCTTCTCCCAAAGCTCTCAAAATGTCAGCGAGGTAATGCAGGAGCTGCGTTACGTAGTCCCCTCCATTACGGAAGCCATGTTGGTTGGGGCTGAGCAGTCTGTTGCTTTCAAGAAAATGGGTTATCCGTGATCTCAACACCCTCTCAAATATCTTGATCATATGAAGGGGGAGCGAGATCGGCCGGCAGTTCACTGCAAGGGACTTGTTTTCCTTTTTGAAAACTGGGACAGAAAGTTCTGAGGAATATAACAACCATCCAGTAAGTTCATTCACAGTATATATATATATATATAATATATATATATATATATATATATATATATATATATATATATATATATGTGTGTGTGTGTATGTGTGTGTGTGTGTGTGTGTGTGTGTGTGTGCGCGTGTGCGTGCATATGTTTATATATATATATATATATATATATATATATATATATATATATATATATATATATAATATATATATATATAACGGGAAGCTTTATGAAAATAGACAAAAGACGAAGGCAGGTGGTATATATACATATATATATATTATATATATATATGTATCTATATATGTATATATGTATATGTATATATATATGTATATATATATGTATATATATATATATATATATCTATATATATATATATATATATATATATATATATATAATATATGCATATATGTATATGTATAAACACACACACGCACACACAGATATATGCATATATATATATATATGTGTGTGTGTGCGTGTGTGTGTAATATCAAAATAATAATACCAAAAATGATCGGCGAAGAATATAAAAACTGTGGATTACCAAAAGTTCGGTGAAACTGAGTTAAGAGTGAGAAAACTAAGAAAAGAAGAGAGTAATAAAATGGGTTTTGTTAGTCTCTCATCTTGCGGCTGATTTTTCCCCCTGTGCTACAAGGTTTTTAGCTTTTGATGATTCATATTTTTTATATTCTTCGACAATCATTTTTGATATTATTGAATTTTGTGAGCATTTAATCATTTAAACCTGTTTTCTACTTCGCAATTTTCATTTCTCAAAATCCCATCCATTTATACCTTTGATAAACAAAAAATTGTTGAAACTAGTTTTGTACGTAGGTAAATAAATTTATTTAAATACTATTACAAGTTTATCAAATTCAGGTGCATTTTCAAGAACAAAATTTCCCATATATATTATATATATATATATATATATATATATATATATATATATATATATATATATATATATATATATATATATATATATATATATATATATATACATATACACACATACATACATGCTTATATATATATATATATATATATATATATATATATATCATATATATATGTACTTATACAGATTTTTGTTATATATTTGATGTTTAGGGCCACTTGGACCCTCGGCGTATATATATGTACGCCACAGTCAGTCCCATTCAACACCAAACTGTCTCCACAATCACACAAAAGTCTGGAACGGCTACAGTTTGTTGCACACAGAAGATGAAGGAAGAATCCACGTACAAGATTTAGGTATGATTCAAATCATAATTTTTCTAACTCTAACTTTTAATAGCCAGTGAAACGTGTTTCTGTTTCAGTGAGAAATTAATAATTTTAGATTCATTTAGTTAATGTCTCTTATTTATACACTTGTTTATTACTCTTTTAATTTATTCATTCATTCACTTGTTCATTTGTGGAATAACTATTCATCTACCGTTTCGTTTTTATTCATAGGGTCTTGATGTGTATTTTTCATCTTTGATTAACGAAATATTTTCGAATTCATTTACCGAGTGAAAGGCGATTCAGTCATCAATGGTGTATAGCATTGAACTATATGCCTGTTTTTATTTATTTTGATAATTAGAGTGCATGCCCTAGTGGTTATAATTGTTCGTCTTATAATTATAAGATCGTGGGTTCAGTTCCTGGAGTTAGCAGCGTGTAATATTCTTGAGTAAGGCACTTTATTTAACGTGGTACCAGTCTACTCAGTCTATTCAATCTTCTCTTTCTCCAGTTGACACATCCTAGATATTCCACTGGGTAACAACTGACAGAGCTGAATGTTCACGACCCTATAGGCATTGAAACAGTTAGTGCAACCATGATACATGTTTCGAAGACATACTTGTTTGCGAGTCACGTACAGCTGGCTGTACCTCAATTAATTTCGTTCTTCTTCACTATGAACACCACCACCACTAGTACAAGTCTCACTATAGATATCATTAACTCCAAATTTATCGCTGCTAATACCACCATTGAATATATTAATTATACATTAAATCAATGTTATTGTCGATATGTTATTGATTTTAATTACTTTCTGGGGACATTATACAATTTTGTATGAATATTAGTTTATTATGTCAGCAAAATTTTCACACATTCTTACACATAAACATACGCATGAGTATAAATGTGTCTGTAAATGCATGCATGGGGATGTGCAAGTGTATGTACGGCAGCGCTTTCTCATTATTATTATTAATAATGATTTCTTTTATCTAATAATAATAATAACAATAGTAATAATCCTTTCTACTGGTGGCACAAAGCCTATGGTTTGTGTGGAGGGGACTAGTCGATTACATCGATCCCAGTGCTTCATTGATACTTAATTTATCGACCCCGAAAGAATGAAAAGCAAAGTCGACTTCGGTGGGATTTGAATTCAGAACGTAGGAGCAGACAAAATACCGCTAAACATTTCGCCCAGAATGCTAACGATTCTGCTATCTCGCCGTCTTCATAATAATAATAATAATAATAATAATAATAATAATAATAATAATTTGTTACAATTTCTGTTTTTAACTAATTTATTGAATCCTACGTAGTTTAGTGTTAAGATAATTTTTCAGTGCAAGAGGTGTTCATCAAAACCACAAATATTTTCTTATGTATTGAAATTTGATTCATATACAAATACTACATTCATCTCTTGTTTGTCTTTCTTTAGGTATGGGCGGTTCCTGTTTGGAGAAGTTCAGCCCAATTCCTTTCTTGTTCTGTACCATTTCCGGAACATGCAATTTTGCTACAAGAACAGCCACAAGTTACTGGTTATCGACGGGTAGAAGTGTTCCCATGATGCCTGTCTTAGGAGAGGAAGTTTTAGAACACATCAGCAGATGCGCAGCTTGTCAGTCACCAACACCTCTCATTGCTGTACACAGCCAGTCAGTAATGGTACCAGAATGTCCTAAGGGATGGAACGAACTCTGGACAGGATTCAGTTTCGTCATGGTAAGGATAGAAACAAAACTTATTAATCACAACAATATTGAAAACTGACCTAAGCAGAAAGCCATATGTTTTTTTTTATTATGAGTAGGTCGCAATCGCTTTCATCGACTCCAGTAAACGATGGTACATTTGTTTATAGCCTGCCCCCATGAAAATAAAATGAATAAAAAATGAAGTTTACCTTTGTTTAGGTACAGTGCATTTTATAAGAGAATAGAGAAATATGTCCGTTATAATAAAGTTTCATGTGGATGAAGGTAAATAATCTTAATTGAGATTTCAATTAAAAATAAAACAGTTGATATCCAAGCACTTGGAGAATATAAAATGCATAGCTGGGAGTTTTTACATGACATCACTTCCCCACCCCATCCTTCACCAACATCTTCACAGCCCATAAAAATGACAATGTATCTAAGTAAGTCATATAAATATTTTACGGCAGGGACGTTTTGAATTCAAAATACTGACATATTGAGTAATGTATACAACCACTGATCAAATGATTAAACCAGAAAGCTTGTACGGAGTCGCTCAACCCATTAGAAATGGCTTCTAAATCTTCAAAATCAGTGAAAGGACGTCTGAAATGTCTGTGCTCTATAATTGACGTTATCTGCTACAGTAATAACAGCAGCAACAAAAGCTTAACTCCAAGTGGTGTCATAGGAGGTGGTCATCTATCTGCTTATACTTTCTGTGCTTTTAACATTATATGTCTATAAGAGATACTTTCTCAAGACGGATAGATCACAAATTTTGAACTAGTATTGCTTCCGTCGCTAAGAATGAATATTACTACTTGTTAGAACAAGAGCTTTCAGACGGTGCGTCGCGGGTTTGAAGAACAATGCACTAAGACTTTAGGAAAATGTGTTTTTGATAATTATGTTAAATACGTGATTAATAATACTAGGTGAACAATGTTCCATATTTTCTATGGCAAAGCGAGCCAGTAACCTTTCAGTTAATCCTCGGTACATCACAAAGTCATAAACAGAATTACTGTATTAGAGGGAATGTAACGCTAAGTCAAACTCTCCTATACTTGAATTTAGTGACATGATACTAAATTGTAGATACAATGAAAAATAGAGGTTTGGTCCTCCTTCGTGTGTATTAGATATACTTCATCCCCAAATAAATGTTGCTTAGCAAAACAAGATATTAAAGTAAAAAAAACAACTGTTTATTTCTATTTATTTTAACCGCAAATCTTACCCCTAACAATGTTTGTTTTTCATTTTAGCACACAATCGGTGCCGTAGGAGGTGGTCAACCATTAGGCAGCCCTGGTAGTTGTCTGGAGTCATTCTATTTCAACCCTTACATTGAATGTAATAACCGAGGCGAGTGCTACTACTTCCACGACAAACACTCTTATTGGTTAGCAGGTATTGACAAGCAAAGCAGTCCAAATGGTCCTCTTAACCCACAGAGTCAAACACTGAAGTCAGGTGAACATATTCAGCGAATCAGTCGGTGCAAGGTATGTGTGTATGATGAGAACCCGCAATAAAAAGATGATTGTTAAACGAATGAAATAATTATTAACAAAAAAAAATAAAGAAAACTCTCTTAAAATATTTTTTTAACAAACAAGAAAGAAAGGAGAACATTTGACAGAATGTGTGAAAGTACATGCACGATAAGACATCTGGGCTTGTACGTAACGATGACATTTTTTTTTATTGAAGAATGAAGTAAAATATAAATAAACAAACAAAAAAGTAAGCAAAAAATAAGGAGGTTATAAAATTTAATTGGGTTGGACAGAAAGCGAAACACCGTACATGAAAACGAAGTTTTAACACGAACAACAAAACTAATTATAATTTTAAAAAAAGTACTAATGAAGAAATATACCAACACGAAAGCTACAACTAAAACACCGATCATCCTCCTGTGTAATCTAAGGAATTATTTTAATACAAGAAACGGTATCAGGTCTTTGTCAGTGTGAAGGGTGTTTCTTGAAGAAATTTTACTGGTGTAACGCCACCGTAACGTTAGTTTAACCCATCACTTTTGGTTCTCGCAGCGCAATTTTAACACATTATCACCTTGTCCTCAACATCAGGGAAAACGAAAACCACCAAAGCAGACATTTTTTCCCACTGTTCTGTTCACCTGTTTGTTTTATTACATGGTTTTATATTGATTATTTTTTTTTATGACATCCCAGACCAGATAATAAAATCCTACAAAAATAAATGTGAACCGACTTGTTTATTTTTCTCTTCTTTTATCGACCATTCACTGGTCTCCGTCGTCATTAAACTGTGGGAAACCATATTTAGATTTAGTCAATTATATCGACCTACGTTAGGAGACATAAAGGGGAGAACAAACGCAGCAAAGTCTTTTAGACAGTTGCAAAAATAAAAAAAAAACACACACGCACGCACATATACATACATACACTCACAATTTTCCTATTAGCTCACAGGAATATCTATCTATCTATCTATCTATCTATCTATCTATCTATCTATCATCTATCTATCTATCTATCTATCTATCTATCTATCTATCTATCTATCTATCTATCTATGTATCTATCTTAATATCTATCTATCTATCTATCTATCTATCTATCTATCTATCTATCTATCTATCTATCTATCTATCTATGTATCTATCTTAATATCTATCTATCTATCTATCTATCTATCTATCTATCTATCTATCTATCTATCTATCTATCTAATATCTATCTATCTATCTATCTATCTATCTATCTATCTATCTATCTATCTCTATCTATCTATCTATCTATGTATCTATCTTAATATCTATCTATCTATCTATCTATGTATCTATCTATCCATCCATCCATCCATCCATCCATCCATCCATCCATCCATCTATCTATCTATCTATCTATCTATCTATCTATCTATCTATCTATCTATCTATTATTATTATTATTATTATTATTATTATTATTATTATTATTATTATTATTATTATCATTATTATTATTATTCGTTCTGACAGAATGCACATGTTTGGCTGCTGGTAAGCTTTGCTTCAAAATTCTGTTTCCAAAAGTTATTAATTGCTTATTTTGTTACTAAACGTTTACGCAAAGCACCACCTTTGCATATGTGGGTTGCTTTGTGTTGTTCTTGCCACCTTAGGTTCTGATATCTCAAAATAATTGTTTCAAAAATTAGTCTAGAAAGGCGAAACCAGCCTTGTTGAAGAACACAGAAGAGGAGGTGGTGAGAGGTGTTTCAGATAGAGAGATGGAAGACGCCGTTCTTCCTTCCGCATACTACCCACAAATAGAAGGGGAGACGTGAAAGAATTATACCAACAGCTTCAGCTGTTGACAAACTATGAAGCTAATTTCTCTCCAATTCAATAGATCACAGACGACTCCGTCACTTAAGGTGGCGAGCTGGCAGAAACGTTAGCACGCCGGACGAAATGCGTAGCCGAATTTCGTCTGCCGTTACGTTCTGAGTTCAAAATTCCGCCGAGGTCGACTTTGCCTTTCATCCTTTCGGGGTCGATAAATTAAGTACCAGTTACACACTGGGATCGATGTAATCGACTTAACCCCTTTGTCTGTCCTTGTTTGTCCCCTCTATGTTTAGCCCCTTGTGGGCAATAAAGAAATAAGACGACTCCGTCATTACCACCACTACAACGAATAATTAAAAGGCAGCACATTGTGACAATTTCTCGACCACAACCAGCTCCGCCACCACTACAACAAATAACATCGTGGTAAATGATAACAATATCAACCAGAATACATTCGCTGCGACAGCGACGAGAAGCAAGGGATTTTCTTTTAATGGATCTACTTCAGAAAGACGTGTGTCCAGCTGAGGTAACTAAATTGATAAGACTGGAAAAGGCGCAAGCCAGTGTTGCCATCCCACTTGAGGTGTTGACAGAAACAATAAAGAAAACTGTGCAGTTTTCTCTAAATTCTGTTCCGTAATCATGGGTTGTTTAAGAGTAGGTAGTATAAATGTTCATGGCCTGGAGTCACCCTGGAAGCAGGATCGCCTGCTGAAGGGTCTCATATCACTATCTATAGACGTGACAGCCATCAGCGAAACCAAGATTTCCGACTTACGTGATCTGGCGCCCGTTTCCGACGATTTTGAGATCTACGCATCTCTTAGTCGGTCTAGAACTGGGGGCGGGGTGGCAGTACTGTTTAAGAAAAACTCGAATCTTGAAGTACGGACGATCTTCTTGGAACCGGAAGGTAAGCTGGTGGTCCTCGATGTGAACAACTGCAAAGGTGGTGCTTTTAGACTAGTCGTTGTGTTCGCCACAACTGGGGCGGGGCAATCAGATTTCTTTAGACCTTTTGAGGTTTCCTTGGGACATCTCGCTCTTTAGTTCTGGATTTTGGATGCACACCTGAATAGGGTGGGGCTAGCCGATAGGAGAGGAGGTGAAAAACCTCACAAACCCGCTCAGTCGCTTCCAATTAGCTGGCAGGTACTGCTCCTACTTCCCAAATGCGCCAATGTGGACATGGGCAAACAGTACCGGGTTTTCCAGATCGTATTGTAATAAGATATTCAGTAGGTGAGTACATACAAGTATCAGCTCACACTCATCGGCTACTCAGCCCATAAATTTTTGATCTGCACAGTCGACATAGATGAAGATTCATAGGCAGATCCTCGGGTAGTGGAAGCTGAACGTGTCTTTCCCGGCGCGCCAAGCATTCAGAAGCCAGGTTAGCAAGCTAGTCCATCAAACGTTGGCGGGTGCAATCGTCAACAACCGTCGGTGGATAGCCCTGAAAACGGCTATTAGAGTATAGGCAGTAGGATTTACTAAGGAAATAGCCTTAGAAGAAACTAGGATAAATGAAGAGCTTATTACGAAGCTAGATGAAGCACTTTGGAGTGGCATTGTGACTGACGTGATGGCGGTGAGATTGCCTCGATCTTCATATGCAGGCTTGTTCGGTTACCTCTTGGTGGATGTTTACCACAACTGGAAGCAGAACGAGAGAATACCCAGTGCTGTGAGACATGGCGTGGTGGTGCTGCTGAGAAAAGGTCCGAACAAATGGGATCATATCTCTAAAGACTATATTAGAATGCTTACCTTTGGATAGCTTACCTCTGACAGTATACTAATATTTTTCTTGAACGGATATACGCATTAGGTAATTCACAATTAGGAAAAGCTAAGGTGCAAGGGTTCCGCCTTGATGTATGCCTGCAAGTATCTCAGATACATTATGACTGCTAGAAGGAGCACGAACATAAACTTTGGTATTGGTGTACATTTGTTTACATAGCAGAATTATTGAATTAACATCTTTACTATTTTATACAGTTAAGATATCTTGTATTACTGCTTTGTTAACACAGTAAAATGTTTTAGAATTAGAATATTTCCCCCAAAAGCAGTACAGTTAAGAAGCAGCGGGCGTCAGTACCATTAATTATTAATGACACTATTTGTTGAATGGTTTATTTAACTGAAAGTATATTTATGTGGCTTAAAGCAGGACAGCGAGTTGAAAATTTGTTCCCCCATTTTTGTTCGTAGTCTGATAAGCTATACCCCATTACCGAGATTTTAACTAGAATGCCTGAGTGATAATCATATTTGATTGACTAGAAAACTGCCGTATTTTTCTGTTGGAATCGCTGTTGCTATAGGTGCTCTCCAGTTCTCCGCTTGGTGGTCTTCAGTGCTGATAGAATACATAATTTGTAAGAAAAGGTCGATGAATTTCATCAGCTTTTCCACAAACTCTGGCACTTTTCGGTTTCTTTGACACCGATTCATCAATTGTTTCAGTGGTTATCTCAGGTAGATTAACTAAAATTCTCACCGGTTTCAAATAACTAATAAGTGTTAGCGCATTTGATAAATTTTTCGAAGTGATTGAATTGGAATCTTTGATATGCAACTCTCAATAGAGATGATGTCACAGCTACGATATATTTTATTTCCTTGTCAGTATTATTTCCAAAACTTGTTCCTCTTCTATCTTCATAGAAAGCTGCATTATTTCATGAGTTAATTCTTCCAAGATTTCTTGTCTGCATAATTCTTAAGTAGTGTGTACTGGTCTTAACGCACACTTTAGGATGTAGAAAATATCGTTCTGACTTCTTTTAAGCGTCACTGTAAGATAAATACAAATTTCGAAGAAAACTAACCAGTATTTATTGCACAACAGCTCTTACGTTGAGAGGCTTGGATGCCCCCAATAAAAAGAAAAGAGTTTTTTAAAGACGTTGTACAAATATTCCTGCTGCATATATACACATGTATACACACATATACATAAGTAGCACTCAAATAATTTGAACTTACACTCCGAAATCTTAATCGAGGGCTAAGTCCGCGGGGTAAAGAGTGGTAAAAGAAGGAATCCAGATATGGAGATAATAATGAAAAAATAAACAGATAAAACTGCTTGGGTTAGATACACAAAATATCCACAAATGTTTACCGGAAAACGGAGAGGAAGCAAAGACTGAAAATTTTCAGTCGCTGAATATTCAAGAATAAATATTTAGATCTATATTGATTTCAAATTTTGGCGCATTAGGCCAGTAATTTCAGGGGAAGGAACAGATCGATTACATTTTGCTCTGTTAATATATAAATATGAAAAGCGGCGGCCTGGCAGTGTTCAACTGGTAGTATTTTATCGACTCCGGAAGAATGAAAGACAAAGTCAACCTTGGTAGAATTTGAAATCAGAAAGTCAAGACGGACGGATTGCCGCTAAGGATTTTGCGGTAACGATTCTGCCTGGAGGTATGCAGAAATTTATATGAGTACATAGAGGGAGCAGGACAACAAAGGAGAGAGGAAAGGATTGGTTGGTTGCGAAGGCAGGGATAGGTAGTGCTAAGGGTTTTTGGTTGAAGAAGAAGAAGAAGAAGCTTGGAAAAGATGGGGAGAGTTTTTCCGTGTATGAGGGTGGGCTCGCTATAAGAGGTGATGTGCTGGGTTAGAGAAATGTGTCAAAGTAATCTTGAAAAGAAATTTTATAGAGGGGCTGATATAAGTGAAAGTGCAACTAAGTTGTAACTTACATGTAATTAGGGAATTACATAGATTTAACATAATGGGCAAATGGTGAATATAATCTGTGCTTATATGAGAGGGTCACATCTGAGAATGTGTTAAATGATGAGAAGTTATGGTTTCAAAGGATAGTCATCGATTCCCTTAAACACAGATTACAAACTTCGAGGTTAGTCTTGGACGATGGATCCTCACTGACAATGGACCTCGATAGGGTATAGGGAATGTTTTGGGAGCGTAAATTGTACATACAAGTTGCTAAAGAGGTAGACAATTTAGGAGTTCGATTCGAGAGAGAATTCATGTGTGTTTGATAGCGGCACTTCCTTTCCTCCCCATACCCCTATAGAGCTAGCTACTTTTCCCCTCCACTCACTACTCTTTGCCTTCTTCTTCACTCATTCTACATTATGCACATATATCTACTTTTTACTTAACTTAGTTGTATATTATCTAAAATAATATATCGGTTTATATTTTACAATTCTTACATTACTATACGGGCATACACAAAAAAACACACACACTTTGATATATGTATACATACACGCACATACGCACACACACATACATACACACACACACACACATATAGTTTTTCGCATACACTTTCCTTCAGGTGCGCACAGTGGGAATGAACCCAAAACCACGTGGCTTCAATGTGCGCTTCTTAACCATACATATGCAGGGGTAACAAGATCACCATCACAAGACAGCGATGGTCATCATGATGTACATGATCTTGTAAATGATGATGACGACGATGACGATGACATCGACGATGATTATGGTGATCTTGTTACCCCTGCATATGAGAAAAACGGTGAGATTGCCATGGTTAAAATTCTTGTGATTAAAACTCATTTCCAGTCAGAGCTGACCAAGGGTCAAAGTGAAAAGTCTAATCTAACGCTTTCAACATACTTAATACAATTTTTATGGCGATTTGCAGGTGAAACCTTTGATCTAAACAGTCTTTGGAGACACCGCCGTCTTCGTATTTTCGAAGTTCTACAGGATCTCCTACTCCATCTTTACTTTTAACCATGGTTAGATTTGAACTTCCCCATAGAACATAAACAACAGTCAATTCCTTAATGCAGTGTTTCTTCTGTTTGCAACAGCGAAATAGTAAGCAGAATACATTTAATTTGACTGGATGGCACCTAATCGTACGTTCTACGCGATATTTTCAGTTCCTGCTCGAAAGTACAAACTACCAATTAAAGAATTCTTAATATGTATCCTAAATCTCAGGTTGTTAGAAGAAAGAACAGTTTGCTTGGCAAGACGCTGCTAGGGAAGTAAAGAGGATCTGGTCAATGAAACCCTACTTTGGATACCCCATCATGACCGAAATTTCATTGACCGCATAAGGTGAAAACACTGTTCAGTCGCTTAACCGATGCCACTGGATGTGAGGAGGAGAAACAAACGCATAACATTCAAGATAGAGATGAGTCAAATGAAATAAGCTCCTGCAAATTCGAGCACGCTCGACTCACTGACGATGACGGTGATGATCGTGATGGTGATGATGCCTGTTTTTAGAGTTTAAAGGATTGATCAATCGAGAAGTATTTTTATCATAGGCGCACCACAGAGCCCAACATTGGTAGAGAACAAAATATAAACACCTTATATATATATATATATATATATATATATATATATATATATATATATATATATGTGTGTGTGTGTGTTTGTGTATGTGTGTGTGTGTGTGTGTGTATTGGTAAAAACGGTAAGATGACAAAAGAAAGAAAGAGACCTCAATATTATGTAAATAGAGGAAATTTATCTGTAAAATAATATGTGACAATTATTCAATAGCCAAGATAAAACTCTGAGTTTCGATGGTGTTGTGGATTTCCACCCCGGCATCCGAAACTCAGAGTTTTATCTTGGCTATTGAATAATTGTCACATATTATTTTGCATATATATATATATATATATATATATATATATATATATATATATATATATATATATATATATATATATATATATATATATCGACGTAAACCGAAATGACAATAACAAGCGTATAATAAAATACAAAACAAACTGCTGGGTTTTTTAATTTAATTTTTTATTTTAAAGATTATTATTATTATTATTATTATTATTATTATTATTATTATTATTATTATTATACATTTTTTATTGGATCAAGGCTGAGATACAAAATACGATAGGTATGTATGCATGTAAATATGTATCAATGTAATAATATATGCGCATATATGTATGAGTGTATGATATGCACATGTAGATACATGTATGTATGTACAGACATATATATGTTTATGTGCATATGTATGCATGCATACATTTATGTATATATGTATGCATTCATGCATGTATGTAAGCACGTATGTATGTAAGTATGTAAGTATGTATGTATGCGTGTGTATAAAAGAAATTCCGAAGTTTCACAAAATAATGGCGCTTGTCTCATTGGATTAAGTATACTTCTTTTTAATTCCAATGAGTGTGTGTGTTTGTGTATGTGTGTGTGAAAGTGCGTTTGTGTGTGTGTGTGTGTGTATCTGAAAGTGTGTTTGTGCGTGATGCTGCTTCTTATCCTATATTTGTAAGTGTATACGTGTATGAAAGTATTTATTTCGAATAATGTAAAATGTTTGTATTTTCGGACAGTCATATGGTTATGTTTGAACATGTAAACTTGCAAAATGAAACTGAGTATTTGCATTAAAAAAAAATTATATTTAATTGGGAACATGTGCTTGCATCCAGTTGAGTGTATAGGATGAACAATTGTGTGCGTGTGTGCGTGTGCACACCCGAGCTCTAATATGTGTGTGTGTGTGTGTGTGTGCGTACGTGTGTATGTGAACGTATGTGCGTGTGTGTATGTATGTGTGTGTGTGCGTGTGTTATCTGCTACGCTTTCGTTCCTGTATTTACCATCGTATTTAATGGACATGAATCATGTATTCAGTACCTGGTGATACTATTGCTTGTATGTATGCATAAATCCCGGAGGATTCTTCTATTTGTCTGCATGTCCTTTTAAAAATTTTCTCAAGGCACCTGTTATTATAAGAGTTTTTCGGTCTTCAATCTCGATTTACTTCTTATCTTTACTTCAAAATCTTTATAGAAGGATAGTTTCTCCATTTCTTCTTAGTCTGTTCGGACTAATGCTTTTGTCAGAGACACTTCCATTCCTGATAGATCTCGGAAACAACATCTAATCGATTCGCTTTAGTCTTCCTGTCTGTGTGGGCTCGTATATCTCAAAGGATCGTCAATTTCTCAATGTCATAATTTAAGTATTACCAAAATGTGTTGAGTTATTTTTTTATCACAAAACTCATCTCTCCGTGCCTCATATGTATAAAGGTGTGTTGAAGCTGTCTTATGCATGTTTATTACTTTTGTGTGTGATCATTAGGTAAGTAATTTTTATTATCTTTTACTTGTCTCAGTCATTGGATTGCGGCCATGCTGGGACACCACCTTGTGGTGGACTAACGCCATAAAAATTTGACTGTTATCGTTATTATTTGTGTTGTTCTTGTATGTTTGCGTGCATAAGTAAATGCAAACATAGATGTATAACCATATATATCTACACACACACACACATATATACACACACACGCACGCACACACATACACACACGCACGCACACACACATATCAGTTCCACATCTTAGATTCCATATAGTCAACACATGCTGCCATCACAATACTCTTCATTTTAAACATACATGTACGATATATATATATATATATATATATATATATACATACACATACGAATATATATGTATGAATATGTAAATATATATATATATATATATATATATATTATATATATATATATATATATGCATATACACATGTGTATATATGTAAATAAACATATATATGTGTATATGTATATGCACAAATATGTATATATGTATATGTATCTGTGTATATATCTGCATATGAATATATGAGTGCAAGCATATGTTAATAGTTGGGTGCCTGTGTTTCTGTGAGTGTTCCTATATATGTGTCCGAGTATGTATGAACGTGAATGATGCATTGAAAAAAAAAAAAAACGTGAATATATATATATATATATATATATATATATATATATATATATATATATATGTATGTATATATATTACATCCGTTAAAAAAGCGGATTAAAAATAACAATATAGATAACAATCACATGAGTAGTATAACAATATTATATAACGAACATACAGATATATATATATATGTAAATATAACATGTAATAGTAATATATAAAATATTTTCAATATTTTTGTCAATTGATTGGATATTGTTTTGAAAAATAAAAAAGAGGTTTGAAACAATACATCATACAATTTACTTATAAAGAGAGCTTTAATGTTCACAATACGGGGAAATGGGGAGAAGTGAAACCAAATTTCAAGCAGTAAAAATTTATGGACGTGCTCACAGCAGTATGGAAACATTAGCGCATCACACAAAAGTATTTATGCATTTATAAATACATGCATGCATATGAACATACATATATACATGCACACACATACATACACACACACAACACACACACACACACACACATATATATATATATATATATATATATATATATATATATATATATACATATACGTACATATATGTTAGAATATATATATATTCTATGTGTGTTTATATGCATATATATATATATATATATATATACATAAATATATACAATCATATATATATATATACGTGTTTGTAGATGATTGTATCTATATATATATACATATGTATATATATATGTATATATGTGTATATATATATGTATATATGTATATAGATATATGTATGTATATATATATATATATATATATATATATATATATATATATATATATATATATACCATAGATGTGTCTGTAAATGGACACATCTAATATTCTAATGAATCATTGCACATATGACCACACTCATATGTGTATCTATATGTAACTGTACTTTAGTAGAAGCTGTTCGCTGGACCAGTTATGGGCGGGGACATCTCCCTAAATCATATCGTGATGTTTGAAACTTGGTGTGTTGTATGAGTATAACTTGCTTGAAATTTTGTGACTGGAGTTTGTCTGATGTTTCTTCGTTTTCTTCTGGTATGGTCATATATTCAGAACCTGGTTATGGACTGTTAAATTAATGCACACCTATTGAGTAAAAGTCAGTCTTAGGGTTAGACATATTGTCCATTTTTTTAGGATCATTTTTTAATGGCTAAGTTTAACGTATATCATTACTGTTTCATAAATCTAATTGACACGATGCTAATATATTTTTAAACAAACAACATCAAAACAAAATGCATAAAAGAGATTCATTGCTGATTTGAGTTTGATATTACTCAATTTATTTTTCTTTTGATGTGCTTAAAAACACTAAGTGTTTGTTGCAAAAGATATAGAAATACGTAGTTTTAAGATATAAGTAAAAGAAGCTTCTGCCAAAATTAAAAAGAAAAACAGTAACCCAAATTTTGATTCGTAAACCTCAATATTTATATTTTATTTGTAACTCATCTAAGAGAAACATCAGTAATGCACTTTGTACGGTGGTAGTGCAACGCGACAGATGACATAGTTGCTACTTTCATACGAGTCACGGGATGCATGAGACATTTATGACACCAGGGTCAAATATGGGAGAAAAAAACGCGATTATTAGATATATTTTTTTTTGTCTTGGCAATGTGTCCTCAAAGTCAGTGTTGTGGAACTCAGTCAAATCACAGCATCCGTCAACACTAATATAAATACACCAGAGATGCACTGTCACATTATATTTGATATTATATTTGATATTCTGTCTGCAATTCGCTTATGTGATTCTATAAGTCATTCTCACGGGCGTATGTATGGTAGAACGATGGGTAACAATACATAATGATCGGTTCCTTTGGATAATAATTCGTATATATTTATATACTGTGAGACGAGATTAGATAACAAATAATAGAAGCGCCTTACTTCAAACACAGGTGCTTGTTTGTTTCTCTTTCTATCTCTCTCCTTTCCGTTCTGTGTATATATATATATATATATATATATATATATATATATATATACAACAATGTATGTATACATCTTGTACCTACCTGCCGAGTCGAACGCTTTAGAAAAGTCTACAAACACCATTGCAAGATCGCGATTAAATGCTTTTGATTCTTTAATAAGTCTGCGTAGGCATAGTGAATTCCATTGTCTAGACCACGGTCGAACAATGATAATGATGATGTATGTATACGCATATAGAAAACATACACACACGCATATATATATATATATATATATATATATATATACTCACATTTCATTCATATATATGTGTGTGTGTGTGCGTATATACATACATATATTTATGCGTATATATATCAGTCTAGATATACATATATTTAAATATGTATGTGTGAGTGTTTATGAAACAGTGCTTGAGCAGCGAGGCAATTTTGACCACAACCTGTAGCGGAAGACCTGTGCTGCGATACAACGTCATGCGTATTTCCTTTATATCTGGTACCAGCGATCAGTTCCTTCCGTCCATTATGTCACTCTATAGATTTATGTCGCTCTTCCAAGTAATTCATAATAAGTATATGAATATTTGTTGAGTACTTTTAGTAAGAAAACTCAGTAGAGCAAGTATGCATCTCATCACCGAATACATGTACACATCTAATCCTCCCTGTGCAGATTTGTGTGTCTATATGTGTAGTGTACATATGAGTGTATGTATGTGTATGTATTTATATACATATATATATATATATATATATATATATATATATATATATATATATATATATATATGTATATATATATGTATATGTATATATATATGTATATATATATATGTATATATATGTGTATATATATATATATATATATATATTATATATATATATATATATATATATATATATATATATTATATATATAATTGAGATTCAGTTGAATTAGGTACTTAAGTTGAAGCACCAAGTCAGTACGGTATTATCGGTACTACTCAAAGTAAGGTGAATAAAATCAAAATATGCATCAGGATATCAAGAGGTGATGTAGTACGACCGTTTCAGGAGGCTCTATTTAATTGAACAATGCACTCATTGCATTAATTTAAATGCAGAGCTGCATAAATAAATAGAATTTTTAAATCAGTTGGATACATTAATATAATTTTGATCAAATTCTCTAATAGAGCAAGCAAAGGGAGAAAGTCCATGTTGCTACTAATGTGACTCAGAATATACTACACTTCTAAAAACAGCATGAAGTTTTTAGGGTCATAGCATGTAAAGGATAGCCCTGCATTTAAATTGATGCAATGATTGTATTGTTCAATTAAATGGAGCCGCATATCCGAGATGAACCTACCTCACGGCAAGTGGTGCAAATAAGGGTTGCGACATCAAACACTATTCTTCACCTAATGCCACGTATTATAGGAGGCTCTCAGTAATAACAGTGTATCTACTCTTATTTGCACCTCTTGCCGTGAGGTAGGTTCATCTCGGTCTCTCGACAGGAAGAGGTCCAGCTTTGATTTGAAAACATCTACATTCACTTTGTGTAGGTCTCTCAGGCTCTTTGGGAGAATATTAAAGAGCTGAGGGTCCCTGAAACCCAGGTTGCTGCAGCAACTGGTCCTGAAGCGCGATGGTATTGGTGCGATGTTTGGCACTGTGCCGTGTCGACCCGTTCTGGCATTGGTGTAGCTTTCAATACCAAAATTTGGCACAATTCCTTCCAGGATCTTCCAGATGTATATTACTGCACACCTCTTCCGCCTTCGCTCCTGGGAATAGAGTTTTAGCTGATTCAGCCTTTCCCAGTAGCTGAGCTGTTACAATGAGAGGATCTTATTTCTGAAGCTTCGCTGGTTTCCTTCAAGGTCCTCTTTTAATTTTGCACTATTGGGTGACCATAGCTGAGAGCAGTAATTCAGGCGGCTGAGGACGAATGTCCTCCAGAGGACCATCATAGTTCCTTCTCTCTGGTTCTGAACGTTCTCAGGATCCATCCAGCAAGTCGTTTGCACTTTGTCGCCATCCTGGTGATGTGCACTTGGAAAGAGGTACCATCACTCATGTCGATACCCAAGGCCCCCACTAATTTAGGTTCTAGGATTGTAATCCCTTGTGGATTACTGTACCCTGTAAGTTTTATATTCAGTTTTGGACGATGGTAGCGCAGGGCTTTGAATTTCTTAGCATTAAACTGCATATTACCCTCATCCCCTCTGTAAATTGAGTGCAACTGCTGCTGCAGGTATGCAACATCGCTGGGGTTCTGTATTTTCTGCGAGATTTTCGTATTGTCTGCGTAGTGGCTATCCGGGCAGTTGAGGGCATATCTCTCAGAGGGCCACTATGAAAAGCAGTGGTCGCAAGACAGTGATCTGAGGAACACTGCTCACTGTTTGTGTTTTCATTGAGGTGACTCCATTAGCTACTACTGCCTGTCTTCTATCTTTCAGAAAGTCATGTAACCACTCTCCAAGTTTATATATATATATACATAAATACACACCAAAGGACGATAGCTGATTGTGATTGTGCTTGTATGTGTGTATAAACGAAACCCGAGAGAGAGAGAGAGAGAGAGAGAGAGAGAGAGGAGAAAGAGAGGGAAGGTGGGACAGAGAGAAAGAAACGGACAGCTTCATATATAAACCGTAGAAAATCGGACAGAATCGATGTGAGAAATGTTGTCATGGATTTATCCACAAGAATGTGCAGTTCCAAGGAAGTGCTAGAGATGCAACTCTTAAGCTGACCGTTTTTTTTTCATTACATCATAAATTCTTTTTTTGTTTCCAAAATTACATTTTTCTTTTGATTTTTCTTTTACCTTTTGAACCATGAGTGAATTTTGAGGAAGGCAAGAAAGATGGATTAAGTGAAAGAAATCAA
>NC_043005.1:96792964-96852964 GCF_006345805.1 Octopus sinensis | reverse complement strand
TATCTATATAGATTTGTGTGTATAACCATATATAGCAATGGAATGATAGAAATGAATGCATCTCTTTTTTTCTGTCTTTTTCCTCTCTCTCTATTTCTCTCTCTCTCTCTCTCTCTATATATATATATATATATATACATATAAATATATGTATATATACTTTTATACGCAAAACGTACATGCATACGCTTGTACACAAACGCATTCACACATACATATATATACATATGTGTGTGTGTGTGTGTGTGCATTGCACTGCTCGTGAAGTCAGCGGTGTGGCATCGTTCGAGAGTAACTGCAGTGCGTGAAAGCGCATTTTGATCATGAGCATTAATACCCTTTATTTATTCTTATATATGTATATATATATATATATATATATATATATATATATATATATATATGTGTGTGTGTGTGTGTGTGTGTGTGTGTGTATGTGTGTGTGTGTGTGTGTGTGTGTGTGTGCGTGTGTGTGTGCGTGCGTGTGTGTGTGTATGTATAGTTATATTCTGAGCCTAGTAGAGTACAATATAAATCTCGTTCACCTACAGATTTCTCCCAGTGGTATCCAACAGCAGTATTTGCCTCCTGCCAGATATATATATATATATACGTATATATATTGGTATGTTGGTGCAAACAGGAGAAATAGATCTCAAAGTATGAGTATATGTATATATTTATAAATATTTAGCAGAAATAACAGAGTAACTCGCGGTCCGAGAGTTGCTGGCGTTACAAGTAACAAAGCACAAAACTCTTGTACCTTGAGTCACTCATTTACTTCTGCTAAATATTAAATTACACACACACACAGTTGGGGAGGCAAAAAAAACAAAAAGCATAAACTCAATATAAGTAACCATAAGATAAACAGAATTAAATTTTTACGAAAGGATTATGGCGAGATAATGGAGAAATTTCAAGAAAGAGCGAAAAGGGACAAAAGATAAATGCATAAAAGAAAAAAAGGATCCAAGCTTTTCAAACCTGTCCAACCACGCCCAACACGCCCGACTTAGCGTTATTTAGCCTACACACTTTCCAGGCCACATCTTTTTCTACCCCATAATTTCTTTTGAATGAACAACCCATTACTACAACTACACAACCACATAGCTTCATGTGATGATCCAGCCGAGTATATATACACGCAAGTATATATACATAAATATATACATATATATATATTCAGGTATATATGTTCATATATATGTTTATATACATTTACACATGCATATGCATATACACTCACATACACACACACATACATACACACACATACATACACACACATACATACACACACATATATATATACATCGATAAAGATATAGATAGATATATATATAACACATATGTTTGTGTGTATTTATCTGTGTCCTAGGATACTGCGACGACAAGAGCGATTAGAAGTGCAAACGCCATAAGAATTCTAGCCACTGGATGCCGGCTCGCAGTATTACATCCGTCAGTATCGCAGGAAACCAGACAGCCATACAGTCGTTCGGGATCCTTTGATTCGTCTTTGACATACCAAATGGCTCCACAGTGTCTACCCCAGTCAGTTTTAGCACAATTCCGGACCACAATGGTTGAACCATCCTCTGTAAAAGAAAAAGGAAAAAAGAATTGCATTAAAACATTTGAAACATGTTTGTGCGCATGCGTGCACTTGGGTATATGGTGTATGGTGAGTCTGTGCCACATAGAAATTAAAACAAAGAGGAGTGAACTCATACACTATGTGCATTATATGTGTTTCTATTTATGTTCGTCTCTATACACACACTAACGCACACACACACGCACACATACGCACACACACACATAGACAGGATTAAAGAAGAACATACATATTTAAAGATTCACTACACTTGTTTCAGATACATTCTTTATTGATGAATATTTTGATAACAACGATTACATTATGAATAAACCGTTTTCCTCAGGTGTTCAAAATATATTTCGGAGAATATATTACAGGATGTCGAACAAAACACTCTGTTAGCCATCTTCAAAGAGACTGAAAATATATTGAGAACTTTCTTAATTGAATTAGCTGTGATGGAAACATGGAAACACGCAGGTTAGAGGTCAGTGGGCTATAAAAGCTACATACGACTCATTTAAAATTTATTTATGCCTTCAGATGGGACTAGAGGGATAAATAGAGATAAAGAGATGAGAGAAAGACTCAGAGATGAAGGCAGAGAGATAAGAGAGAGAAGGAAGGAAAAGGGAGAAGGAACAATAATGAAGGGGCCATATTTGTGAAAGATGATTCGGCCAAGGTCTATGTATGTATGTATATGTATGTATGTATACAACGAGCTTATTTCAATTTCCGCTTTCCAAATGCACTCAGAAAGCTTTGGTCAGCTCGGTGTTATAGTAGACGACTCTCGGCCAAAGTACCACGCAATGGGATTGAACCCTGATTTATGTGGTTACGAAGCTAACATCTCCCCTCAGTGAGATAGATAGATAGATAGTTATGTGCATACACGCAGACACAGGTAGAGAAACAGCTGCTTGCATAGAGACACGCATATGAACACATGTAAATGCAATATAACAATATATATATATATATATATATATATATATATACAACCACACACACATACATAACCATATACACACACTCATGTATATGTATTTATTTTCATAAGGGTATACGTATTTACAAACAGATATGTACTGACTAGTATACACAAAAGCTCCCATAGCAGAGGTGATGAAAGAGTTCATTAAAAAAGATATTTTGTAATGTTCATAAAATTCAATTGGCGCTTTCATACGTTCGTAGTAATCATCAGATTTCAAAATGTATTTAACTGACACTTGAGTTCGTCAAGAACTTAACTGTCAGTTATATATATGTACGAGTGGGAGGGCACTCAACAAATTTATTGGGAGGTACATGTATGGATCAAAACAATTTGATTCGAATGTTTTGGTACTCCGAGTTTCAAGCGCCATGTCAGCCATTTTGAATCACATTCAAACTGGCTGAAGACTAGCATCGCGCTTGAAATTCGGAGTATCACCGAATCTGAATCAAACTGTTTTGATCCATATATATAATATATATATATATATATATATATATATATATATATATATATATATATATATATATATATATATATATTTATATATATACTAGCAGTATCGCCCGGCGTTGCTCGGGTTTGTAAGGGAAATAACTATATAAGCATTTTTAGAGAGTTATAGCCAAAAAATAGCAAAAAAATGCATTAAAAATGGAATAAAAAATGATGGTAATTTTTTTTTTAAATCGTTGACTCATCGTAGACATTTTTAGAGAGTTACTTCCCTGATATAATAGCGAAAAAACGCATTAAAATGGAAAAAATGAGGGTTAATTTTTTTTTTAATCGTAGACTCATGTAGACACTTTCTAAGCCATTTCTGTTTTGGCGTCTTCAAGCCATGAAGTCGTTGTTCTAAAAGAACGCTGGTCTCCTTGACAACGCATTACGACGTTGATTTCTTTACACTCCCTTCCCCACAGCTTCACGAGGGAGGGAAGAAGGGGGAGAAGCAACACAGGTGCAACTGTGAGCGTGGACGCCAACTCCGCCGCCATCGACACACGAAAAAATATGCATTAAAATGGAATAAAAAATGATGTTAAATTATTTTAAAAATCGTAGACTCATCGTAGACGCGCGCTAATACCCAGACGGACTCGATATGAATCACGACTATAAGATACCCGAATTTGGTTAAACTGCACCGCAAAATGTGGGAGTAGTTAGGAATCTAAATCGAAGGGGACAAAGGAGAAGGAAAGATCCCGAGAAGGGAAGACAGAGGAAAAAAATTGCTGGCGGTGCTCACGAGGTCACATATCTAATGTAGGGTAATATTTTTTTCGAAAAAAATTCTTTTCGAAAAAATTTTTATCATACATTAGATATAAATTTAAGCGTTCACTTCCAGACTCTCTCACTCTGTGAGAACCTCAGTTCAAATCGCATGTGTCTCGAATGGGCTGGAGTATTTCTTTTTTGGATGTATTTGGGGTACTTAATTGTGCTCATGACTTAGTGTTTGCTTTTTCCATGGGTATGAGTAAGTATCTCATTTATATATTTCTTTTGCCACATGTATCACTGACGAAGGTAGAACTGTTATGAGCTAAACCTGAAATCGGTCCGATATGGTAATAAAGGAATTTTTAGAAATTTCTGTCGACCTTTTTCGAGTAGCGTGCGTATTGTGAAAAAATCATATGGTTAATGGACAATATGTCCAATTTTTCGGCATACTTGGCATTAGAAATTGTTTCGTTTGCCCTTATTTATGAATATGTATGTATATATATATTTCTAGTTTCAGCTCAGAGCTGCGGCCATGCTGATACACCGCGTTTAAAAAAAAAAAATATATATATATATATATAATATATATATATATATATATATATATATATATATATATATATATATATATATACATAAATACATACATACAGTTGTACGTGTGTGTGCGTGTGTGTACATATGCTCAGTCAAACTCGATTTAGTGCGAATTAACAACACATTTTATGAGGACTATCATGCCATAATACCAAAGTATCGTGTAATCGCAGTTACATATAATTCCGAAAAATCTTATATCAGCTATAATATCATGTTATTTACAACAGGGAATTTATTCTCAAGACATAAATTCCGCTCGAAAATCATCAGCCATCTTACCAAAATTGAATTATATATTTCGACGCTTTCACACGCATTCACGTCACGTACAAGGATTTGTGATATATTTCGTAGCTTCTGTACAAACAAAGATCACATTTTAAAGCATTTTATGTTAGAACGTCAGTGTCAACTGTACCCACTTGTCTCAAGGCCATGCTGGGGCAGAGTACTAAATATAGATTTTGTGAAATATATACATTTTAAAACTGGTATGCAAACCTACATGTATATATATAGAAACACTTGTAATAGTTAATTTTTAATTTCGAAACATGTTAAAATAAAGGAATTTCTAACTTTTCTTTTCCTTCATTTCCCGAATGAGAAAATTGCAAGTTTGACAACTTGCTAGAATACTTCTGGGAAAATATTGTTTTGCAATTATAAATTCTAATATAACTTATGTGGGAAAAATTATTTTTATAAATTGAAATATAAGCGTGTCTGCGCACCCGTGCAGTCACATATATACAGGCCCTCCACACACACACAGGCTCATACAAACATAAACCACATACACATGCACACACTTACTTGCACACAGATACACACATACACATATGAAAATATATTTAACGTATACATATTTATATATGCATAAATACACCCCACCCAACACACATATTGAAATGCATCGCAAGATATGCCTCGCATTCTAACTAAATCGTTAATTCTCTTTTTAGCTGTAACAGAACACTCCCTGAATAATGTAAACAAAATATTCTTATTAATCTTTCGTGAGCTCGACTTGACTTGGTTCAAGCCTATTTAAAATCTTCCACTGACCATTGAAATATGTATAGCTAATTGTAATTATATCCACTGAATCGGCCGGCTATATGGAATCGGTAAATCCGATTTGCATAGATGGTTTTATACTGAAAACTTATGCATTATAAAGTAAAATTTATAGAATACAATTGCACGTTGGTTGTGTCATTAAGAAGCTTCCTAACTATGTGGGTGGTTTGGGGTTACTATAAACTCTTCATCTCTCCCTTTCCAAAAGAATATATATTTTCCACACGATTCTGTAAGATGACCATTTCTAGCTAATTTCCTCTTAGATAAAGCAACGATATCAAGATCATAGCGTCGAAACTCCTTCGCAACAAGCGCAGTCCTTCGTTCAGGACATTCAAAGGACTCGCGGTCAAGCAGCGTCCGTACATTCCAACAGCCAATATTCAATATTTTATTTGGTTCTATCACAGTAGCATGATGACGGCCGGGTTCAGACTGTAAGGCTCTAGAGCCCCCGCCGGGCCAAACTCTTTTATCTGATGTGGTTCCAGAGTCCTTACTGCTAATTATTTTTATACTGTTTTGGCATATCATTGATTATTTGCTTTTTAAGGCTACAGCCAACCATTCAGTTGAGACTCACAGCACTCTCATCAATCATGAATTAGTTAATCAATTTAATCAATCAATCAATGCCGTTATTTTGCAATGCCTGTGCAAGAAGATTTTTTTTAAAGTGAGGAAAGGCTGTGCACTGAGTCAATCCCACTCACTATGCAACAGCAGCCATAATCCGAAAAGAAGAACAAGTCAACATCATCGGTAACCACTGAGCCGCAGGTTTTATGTCGGAGTTATCCCAGTTACCTGAGTTATCTTCTCCTAGAAGGATGCCCTATCAAAGGTTAGGAGTCCTTCACTCCCAATGGTTTAACCGCGCGATCGGGTATTCAGTCCGATTATTTCTATGTCCCCGCGCAAGATACATCCACAAACTGGATAAAATAGATATAAAGAAAACAAAAAGAAAAAACATACGATATATAAAAATATTGATATACAAAATATACATAAAATATATGATGTAAAGTATATAAAAATATATATAAAGAGCAAGCTATAAAAAGATACAATATATAAGATTAGTGAGAAAAGGGGATATATACAGTAAATATATAATTACACATTTATTGGATGGCCGTTGACTCTCAAGAGTTCCTCCGCTCTTTGACGGGTTTTGTTTTTCATCCCGCAGGATGTCCGATAAACACCCTCCTCACCAAGCAAGCTTGGTGGGGATGCCGGTTTAGTCGCCGACGGCCCGACCACGCGACAGGTTGTACTGGGTTACATGTTACCAGTAGCACTCGAAAGTGACCTGACAAATACATACATACATACATACATATGTGTATGTGTGTGTGTGCGTACACATACGCGTTTGCACACACACACACATACTCATTTACACCTACTCATGCGCAATGTAGCTCTAGTGCAATAACTGACACGGTCATCACTGGATGTGAGAAAATGACAATTCGATTTCCTTTTGAAATGTCATATTAACATATTTATTACTGTTTATGCTAATTTTCACGAAATCTTAAAACTGCATAATCTTTGTCATTATCATAACAAGGAAGAACAAAAAAATACGTAATTAATACGTAAACAATACTACAATACGGATGTGATCTTCATTGCTCTTGACGATGACTAATTGTTCGAACCAAGTGAATTCCTAAAGATGAAATTAACGTGTTAGTGGTTTAGTATCCAACATACCCATTTATCTTTAATGCAAATTTCAGTATGTATCACCGTGACAGAATGTCAGAAGGTTTGAACTTTGGATATAACGGACAAATCAGAAAAAATGAATAAGAATGGACCCCAGAATTATTTGTCCACCTTGGAATACTAAATGATGAAGTCGACCTTGGCGGGACTTGTAGTCATAGCGCAGAACATTCTATCTGTAGCCGCTAATGATTCTCTCTAACTTTTAGTCGACTTGTTGATCGACAGATATATGTTTGAATAAATATCTAAGTCTTAGTGTAAGAGGGAGGAAAGCGAATGTTCAACTGCTGAGAGTGTTAGGCTCACGATCGTTAGCTTCTTGGTTCAATTCTCGGACCGGGAAGTTCGTTGTTTTCTTGAACAAGATGCGTCACTGAACACGGCTCCAACACAATTAGCACTGTGGAAACCTGTGGCGAATTGGCGTCCTATTTAGTCATGCAGTCTTGTAATCTTATCCGCCTAAACATCTTAGGAAGCTGGATAAGTTACGGAATTTTGTTCCCTTAAATTCGAGACCGTAAGATGTTAAATAAATTTAAGCGAGATTTTAGAACGGTTAATGGGACCGAAATTAGCCTTCATTTCTCCAGACACAGTGTTGTCCACGCATTAAGATTGCATATCTTCGAACAAGGTTACATACAAGCATGCATGCATATATACATACATATATACATACATACATACATACATATATACATACATGCATGCATACATACATACATACATACATACATACATACATACATACATACATAAATACATAAATACATACATACATACATACATACATACATATCCTGTTGTTGATGTTGAAATTCCAATGAAGGAGCTTTGAATCTAGGTTAGAAACCGGCTCTTTCTCTACTGACAAGAAATCTTGAAATAAAACTGAGCAAAGGCATACACACATGCTTGCATGCATATACTGATAAATATGGACGGGCATAGAATATACGCTCTAAATATACTGATAGATATCTATCTATCAATAGAAAGATCAAAGGGAAGTTCGGCAAGCAATGAACTCGGAACATAAGTAAATGTACAAACTAAATGTTAAATATAATCACTTTTATCATTTACTGAAGAGAACGTATGTCTACTGTGAATCTGGACCATTTATCCCGCTCTGTATGAATGAAAGCTGTAGATCCATTTCTCAGAGGCTGAGAAACGCGGATAATAAACCATAAAATGCGTAATGTATTCATTAAAGTAGATGCGATTAATACAGAGATGAAAGATATATCCTTGAGGATTCAAACGACATTATATTTATAGCTATATAACGTATTGTGCTGTCTATATTTCCCACGTAATATTAATGTTTACTTATGAATATCAATTAATACGGCGGAACGGTTAAAATGATAAATTGATACACACTAAATCGTTTAGGTTATTTTATACTTGTAATAAATACCAAGTATGTATAGAGGTTGCTTCAAAAATGAAGTATTCTCCACCCTAGCTTTATAAACTTGCTCTAGTGTGCAAAAGTCAATGTTTAAGAAATTTGCTTTGCAACCAACTCCGTGGTTTTGAGTTTAGTCAAGTACGCAGCACATTGGACAACTGTCATCAACTTTAGCACCGGGCCGCCCAATGCATGGTGAACAAGCGTGGAGAGGAAAGCTGTGTGGAAGCCTAACGTGTGTATGTATATATATATATATATATATATATATATATGTGTGTGTATCAAATGAAATAAAAAAAAGAACATAAAGGATGTCGCGGTACACGTGCTTCAAGCTTTATAAAACAACTTATTCTTACATCAATGTATAATCGACATAACAGATAGTTTAAAGCTCTCTTCAGCCGCATGCAATTGCTATACCAAAGACCTGTATCACATTATGAAAAGTCCGAAAAGGAACATTTGGTATTATCTATAATGGTAGATATATTGAGTTTCACTGAGAAAGTATGTTTGTGAATCTTCATAATCAAATAGGTGTGCAGGGTATTATTGGACTTCGAAAATCCGTCCATACTGTATCATCAGTCGATATAGACACTCTAATAATACCCTGCACACCTATTTGATTATGAAGATTCACAAACATACTTTCTCAGTGAAACACAATATACCTACCATTATAGATAATACCAAAATGTTCCTTTTCGGACTTTTCATAATGTGATACAGGTCTTTGGTATAGCAATTGCATGCGGCTGAAGAGAGCTTTAAACCATCTGTTATGTCGATCGGGATAAGCTCTACAGACACGGCTCGAGAAACACGGGGCCGACCTGCCCGAGATGCGGTCAGTGCGACGAAACCGTTCTGCACGCACTCGTGCGGTGTCCAACAATTTCAGATCTGTGGGCTTATGTCGAACAACTGCTGTCACGTGTGGGACGAGTCGATTTATCGTCAATATTGTCACGCCTCCTTCCTTCAAACGGGAAGGAAGATCTATTTTCATCATCCTTGTAGCTATGGCGAAAGAATGTATCTGGTGGACGCGTCTGAAAGGATTGGAGACAAACACTTTCCTCTCTGGTCAATCTCTCATCAACTTCTTCAAGTACCACTTGAAAAGGAAAGTGAGAGTAGAGAGGCAGGTTTTGTCTAGCGAATGTTTTAAAAAAAGATGGGTGAATGTAGCAAGGATGGCACGTATGAATGACGAAACCACTTTGAGCATAATCCTATGAACCCAGAAATTGAAAACAGAGGGTTACCCACTTGCAAACAAATGTGGTAACATGTAACAATATTGACCGAGGTTACCGTGATCTTTTCCGTAGGCTTTTCTTCCCACAGATAAACCTCATCTGATTCCCCCTTTACACCTTACATCATGACACTGTGATACACGATCCCTATTGATCGTTTTTTTCTTCTTCTTCTTCTTTCCCTCTTACGATCCCTTTTGATCGAAAACCTACCACACTTTTTTTTCTCCCAAAAAAGAAAAGCTCTACTTTGTAATTTGTCCCGTCTGTATGCAGCCCTGTCTGGCTAATAAAGAAACATATCTATCTATCTATCTATCTATCTATCTATCTATCTATCTATCTATCTATCTATCTATCTATCTATCTATCTATCTATCTATCTATCTATCTATCTATCTATCTATATATATATATATATATATATATATGTCTGTCTATCTATCTATCTATCTATCTATCTATCTATCTATCTATCTATCTATCTATCTATCTATCTATCTATCTATCTATCTATCTACCTGCGACATCTCAGGCTCTTCGTAGACGACGGTGAACAGGTGTGGTCACCGTTTGTTGGGCACGCTTTGCCGCAGCTCGTCTCTATGACCGAACTGCAGTCGTGGATCAAAAAGAGGCTGAGGAAGGGCGAATGGCACCGCGAGTGTCTCGTTGCTCTCAAGCAACTCTGCCGGCCTGGGTCGACCTTGAGTGACTCCATCACAACCAAAGCATTCTATAGGGGATTAGCGGAGGGGAGGTACGACGACGAGCTCGGGGCGAACCTGGACGTCGACGAGGAATACCTGATTCGCCTGTTCGGGACGACTTTCGGGCCAGGGCCCATGGACAACTTCCAGAGATCTCTGGCCTGGCAGTGCTACCGAGAAGCGCTACCCGTTCGGGATAAGCTCTACAGACACGGCTCGAGAAACACGGGGCCGACCTGCCCGAGATGCGGTCAGAGCGACGAAACCGTTTTGCACGCACTCGTACAGTGTCCAACAATTTCCGATCTGTGGGCTTATGTCGAACAACTGCTGTCACGTGTGGGACGAGTCGGTTTATCAGCTGAGTCTATCGTCAATATTGTCACGCCTCCTTCCTTCAAACGGGAAGGAAGATCTATTTTCATCATCCTTGTAGCTATGGCGAAAGAATAAGGATTGGAGACAAACACTTTCCTCTCTGGTCAATCTCTCATCAACTTCTTCAAGTACCACTTGAAAAGGAAAGTGAGAGTAGAGAGGCAAGTTTTGTCTAGCGAATGTTTTAAAAAAAGATGGGTGAATGTAGCAAGGATGGCACGTATGAATGATGAAGCCACCTTGAGCATAATCCTATGAACCCAGAAATTGAAAACAGTGGGTTACCCACTTGCAAACAAATGTGGTAACATATATCAATATTGACCGAGGTTACCGTGGTCTTTTTCGTAGGCTTTTCTTCCCACGGATAAACCTCATCTCCTTCCCCCTTTACACCGTACATCATGACACTGTGATACACGATCCCTATTGATCGTTTTTTTCCCTCTTCCCCTTTTTTCTTCTTTTTTCCTTTTTCTTTTCTTTTGTTTCTTTTCCTTTTATTTTCTTTTTTTCCTTTTACAATTCCTTTTGATCGAAAACCTACACCACTTTTTTTTTGTTTCTTTTGTTTTTTGTATTTTGTTTTTTTCATCCCATCTGTGTGCAGCCCTGTGTGGCCAATAATGAAACTTATCTACCTATTTATCGATTTATCTATCTATCTATCTATCTATCTATCTATCTATCTATCTATCTATCTATCTATCTATCTATCTATCTATCTATCTATCTATCTATCTCTTTTGATAGTATTCGTTGACAGATCGGCTCGTAAGTTAACTACTTATTTTATTGTGTTTCTCGAAAAGTTTCGTTGTAAATTTTGCACACGGAGTGTGTAAGACACCCAGCTATCGTCTGGGTGTGTTTTCCGGAGGGGATTTTGCCCCTAGGGGCATTTTCAGCCTCAAATATATTTCACAATTTTGGCTGCAATAACTTGTTTTTTAACATAATGTCGGCGAAGCGTTTCTAGTAAATTACGAACGCTGTTCTCTTTCTTCTCGTTTGTATCCATTGTTTACGTTCCACATTGTCGTAGTGTTGTGACTTTCCAAACGCCCAACTTTCGTTTGAGCCTGTGTTAAATATAGAAATCGCCCATAAGGGCTGTTTCAATCTATTTTTATTTTTTTTCTCTTGAAACAAAAAAATAATAATGTCAAGAAATCTTATAGTGGAAAAATATTCTGCTATGTTTTCTGAAGAAAACTTTCCCAGTTTGCAAAATACAATCGACAAACGCGCTGACAGTGAAATGGATAATACTCAAACCACCACCACCACCACCACCACCACCACCACCACCACGTCATCCACTACCTCAACTACCAACAACAACAACGACAACAAGAATAACAGCAATTGCGACACCATTTCGATATCTGCAGCCACGGCTGTCTCTTCTGCCACTGACACCACCGCCACCACCACCAACAAAAACAACAATAACAACAACAACAATTCCGTTGAGACCTTGTTTCCTTCAACACCAAGAACTGAAGGAGATAAACAAAAGACTGTGACCACCAAACAAATTGACGAAAGCTGCTCAAACGCAGGAACAAATTATGCAAGTAATTTTCCACCCTTCCTACTTGCACAATCAAACCAAATACACCGATTTTACCAACTGCAGCCAACAACAACATCATCACCAGCAACAACAACAAATTTCGCCGAGGCGATAAAAGAAAAAAACAACAGATAAAAGATACCAAAGGAAGATAAAAGATACCTAACTAAGGAAGATGGCAAAGTAAAAATAAACATACCACAACAAATACTAGAAAATGAAAAAAAAAAGAACTATCATATATAAAATAATTAATAAGAAAACAAAAAGTCTAGAGAAGGCTAACACAAGCAAAATCGAAAAATGCTTGCAACCCATCTGGAACGTCAAGGAATACGTGACCTGGTGGAACAAGTTCGCGCATATACAAGTGGTTTTCCACACTGAAGAGTTAGCAAAACGTTTCTCAACGCTAACTCTTCATTCGGATGAACTCACATTAATACCAAGCTATCGTGGACAGAGAGTGACTAAGGTTACTTTAAACAACGTCCCAAAAATAGCGAACAATCTATGGCTAGCAAGACCACGTTGCTACATATGCTACAGTGAACAACATCTAAAAAAAGATTGCAAATCTGCCGCAAGAAAACAACAGCAACAACAACAGCAGCCGGAAAAAAACAAAAAAGCCAGCTTTACTACCCACACCACAGTTTGCACAAACAATAAAAGGATTAATCACAGAAAATCAACAAAAAACAAACCAACCCAACCAAACAACACCACCAAGTGCACCAAGAACAAAAACAACATCAACAACAACAACCAAGAATAAACCAACTCCCAAACCAAGAACATCTACCAAAAAGACAAGCATCGAAAATGAAAAAAACAATTACTACTCCAAATTCCCACAAAACTGACACCCCAAACAACACAACAATACCTACAATCATTCAAACACAAAATACCCACACCCAACCTCCAAAATCCCATACACCACACCCTAACGCTCACCAACCAACACCAACACCAACAACAAAATCAACACAGTCTAAAATAGACCCCAATACTTTTCCCCTCCCACTCTCTGATCCCTCTGACTTGTCATTAGATGAAGAAGACACAGAGGATTGGCAAATAGCCACAGGAAGGAGGGAAAAAAAGGGGGGAAAAATAATAGAAAAGATAACAAACAAAGCAGGAAGATTCACCACTCCCGAAACAAAAACATCCACAGAAAACGAACACAGCAACGCAAACACACCATCATCAAACCCCCCAACAATGTTGACAGCCATAAACACAAACAACCACGACCTAATGGAATACATTAGGTCAAACACCAACATAACTGAAAACGACATAAAAACAAATAACCACCCACGCACAACACCACCACAACACATTAAAATAATACACGTAACACAGAACACACACAGCACCCTGAAATCTCTCTACCCTGATGTAGTAGGGAGATTTCAAAAATACTTATCAAAGAAACTTTTTAAAAACCTCATGGGAGAAGAGAGTGAGGTGAAAAACAAAGGACTTTCGGACAATAAGTAACCTTTTCTCTCTCTTTTTTTTTTTTCGCACTTTCTTTTCGTGTGTAAAACACAATTTTTTTTATAGAAACATGATCAAAATAGGCAGTATAAATGTACGTGGCTTGGGATCGCCTTGGAAACAAGGCTACCTGTTAAACGATATCAAGTCACTAAATCTGCATATCATAGCCATCAGTGAGACCAGACTCCACAGCTCGCGGGCACTCCAGCACATGTTCGGCACACATTTCAACATTTATTTTTCTCCGTGTCTACAGAGAATGGGCGGAGGTGGCACCGCGGTGCTTCTCCGGAAGAGTTTGGACCTCAAAGTAAGAGCAATTGTCCTAGACCCGGAGGGTAGGCTGGTCGTTTTGGATGTCGATGGCAGCAATGAGCGTGCTTTTCGATTGATAACAGTTTATGCCCCGTCCTTAACAGGACGACCAGATTTCTTTCGACGTCTAGAGTCTTTCATGAGAACGTCTCGTCTTTTACTTTTAGTGGGGGATTGGAATGTCACCCTGGACACACATCTAGACTACGTGGGCAGAGATAGCAATAGAAGGGGATGCAAATGCCTCAAAGACCTGCTCAGACGTTTCCAACCGTCTGACAGGTACCGAATGGACCACCCGAATGTGCCAATGTGAACATGGAGTAACCGCATCGGGTCGTCCAGATCGTACTTAGTTAGAGTATTCTGTAGGACAATAGATAAAAATAGTGTAGGTTGTCCACAATTTCATATAGTCAGTTACACAGATCACAAGTTTGTGACTTGTACACTTGACTTAGATAAGACACATAGGCAGGGTCCTGGTTACTGGAAGCTGAACGCGTCTTTTACAGCACGACAGGTTTACAGGGACCGGATCAGCACATTAGTTAAGAGTGCTTTGACGGGTACCATCATCAACAACAGATGGTGGTATGCCCTAAAAAAAGCAATTAAAGCAGAATTAGTCAGGTACAGTAAAGTCCTAGCATTAGACCGAAATAGAATAGAGGGAGACTTAGTTAAGGTTTTAGAAGAGGCACTTAGAACTGGCATCGCGTCCAACGTACTGGCAGCGAGGTTGGCCCTCGACCAACACCTCAACGCCAAACACGAAGGATGCGTTGTCAGAGCTAGGATGCGTTGTCAGAGCTAGGATGCGTGCTCTGGGGAACGAAGGAGTTGGAGCCGCCCTAGAGGCCCGAGTGGTGGAGACGCAACGAGGCAACAGAGCCACCATCAAGTCTCTTACAGATGAACAGGGGCGCGAATTGCTCGAGCCTAAAAGGATGTGTGGGGCTTTTCAACAACACTTCACCCGACTGTTTGGGACAAGTGGTGGGGCAGAACGCAGTGTAGACTTTAGTGCCTACCTGCATGCCTTGCCACGACTCTCAGCAAGAGAGGTGGAGTCTTGTGAAAAGCATATCACAGCTGCGTACAGGATGCGATGGCAGGCTGCGCGAGAGACAAGTCCCCAGGCTTGGATGGTCTGCCCTACGAACTTTATTGCCATATGCCAGACTTGTTTGGAGGCGTCTTGGCAGCTGTCTACTGCAACTGGCAGCAAAACGGGAGTATCCCTGCTTTCGTAAAGCGAGGAGCAGTGGCACTGATTAAGAAAGACCCAAACAAGGGGGACATCATAGATAATTTCAGGCCCATCACTCTGCTCAACGCAGATTTGAAAATTTGGGCCAAGGTGTTAGCCGAGAGGTTGGCGCTTGTCATCAAGAAACTAGTCGACAAGGCGCAAACATGCGCCGTGTCGGGTAGAAGTATTCATGACAACCTCCATCTGATGCGCTACATCATAGACAGGGTAGTCAAGAATCCTGGCATGGGTGAAGCGCTGATCAATTTGGATCAATCAAAAGCTTTCGATAGGGTAGACCATCACTACTTGGAGGCTGTCCTTAAAGGGGCTTGTTTCGGTCCAGTTTTCCGCGGTTGGATCGCTGCCTTATACAGCGGCATCTGCTAAGTAGTTCGCGTAAATGGTCATCTATCCAGACCTTTTAACATCATGCGTTCGGTTCGTCAGGGATGCCCCCTCTCATCGCTTCTGTATGTATTGACTCTTGAGCCACTACTGCGGAAACTGGCGACGCTGAGGGGCATCCCACGAGAGCTGGGATGCGGGAGGAGCGTGTCTGCATACGCGGATGACGTCACCGTCATAGTGTCGAGCTACCAGCACATCGAGCTGGTCAGCGAGACACTATAAGAATATGAAGCGGTAACGGGAGCAAAAATTAACCGGGAAAAGTCAGTGGGGTTACGGCTCGGCACCTGGAGAAGCAGGCCCATGCCGTCCAACAGCGTCTCCATCGTGGGACGCTGGACGGACGGACCGGTTAAATTGCTCGGGGTCTGGTTCGGTCCGGACCTCCAAATGGAGAAGAACTTGGGCGAAATAACGACAAGGGTGGCTACTCTCACCCAGAAATGGGCTGAGAGAAAGCTATCCCTAAAAGGTCGGGCGGAGGTGGCGAACGCGTACATCGCATCCGTCATCGAGTATCGTCTGACCGTCGTGCCTTTACCTGACCCTACAATCCCCAAACTGGAACGTATACTCTTCTGCTTCCTGTGGAAGAGCAACGCTCCGATGTCAACACCCGCTAAATGGAGGGCTGGGCATGCCGTGGTTGATGATGCGCAGGCATGTGCTGAGACTACGACATCTCCGGCGCTTCATAAACGACGGTGAACAGGTGTGGTCGCCTTTTGTGCGGCGCGCTTTCCCACAGCTCGTCTCCTTGGCCGAATTACAGTCATGGATCAAGCAGAGACCGAGGTTAGGCTAATGGCACCGCGAGTGTTGCGTTGCTCTCAAGCAACTCTGCCGTCCGGGATCGAACTTCTGCGACTCCATCACAACAAAGGATTAGTGGAGGGGAGGTGCGACGACAATCTCGGGCAGAGTCTGGGCGTCGACGAGGAACACCTGACCCGCCTGTTCAGGACAACTTTCGGACCAGGACCTATGAACAATCACCAAAGAACCCTGGCCTGGCAGTGCTATCGAGAAGCATTACCTGTTCGGGATAAGCTCTACAGACACGGTTCCAGACACTGGACCGACTTGTCAGAGATGCGGTCAGAGCGACGAAAACGTTCTGCACGCACTCGTGCAGTGTCCAACCATTTCAGACCCGTGGGCAGTGCTACCGAGAAGCGCTACCCGTTCGGGATAAGCTCTACAGCCACGGCTCGAGAAACACGAGATGCGGTCAGAGCGACGAAACCGTTCTGCACGCACTCGTGCGGTGTCCAACAATTTCCGATCTGTGGGCTTATGTCGAACAACTGCTGTCACGTGTGGGACGAGTCGGTTTATCAGCTGAGTCTATCGTCAATATTGTCACGCCTCCTTTCTTCAAACGGGAAGGAAGATCTATTTTCATCATCCTTGTAGCTATGGCGAAAGAATGTATCTGGTGGACGCGTCTGAAAGGATTGGAGACAAACACTTTCCTCTCTGGTCAATCTCTCATCAACTTCTTCAAGTACCACTTGAAAAGGAAAGTGAGAGTAAAGAGGCAAGTTTTGTCTAGCGAATGTTTTAAAAAAAGATGGGTGAATGTAGCAAGGATGGCACGTATGAATGACGAAACCACTTTGAGCATAATCCTATGAACCCAGAAATTGAAAGCAGTGGGTTACCCACTTGCAAACAAATGTGGTAACATATAACAATATTGACCGAGGTTACCGTGGTCTTTTTCGTAGGCTTTTCTTCCCACGGATAAACCTCATCCGCTTCCCCCTTTACACCGTACATCATGACACTGTGATACACGATCCCTATTGATCGTTTTTCTTTCCTCTTCCCCTTTTTTTCTTCTTTTTTCTTTTTCCTTTTCTTTTGTTTCCTTTTTTTCCCCTTTCACGATCCCTTTTGATCGAAAACCTACGCCACTGTTTTTTGTTTCTTTTGTTCTTTGTTTTTTGTTTTTTTTTCATCCCCCAAAAGAAAAGCTCTACCTTGTAATTTGTCCCATCTGTGTGCAGCCATGTGTGGCCAATAAAGAAACTTATCTATCTATCTATCTATCTATCTATCTATCTATCTATCTATCTATCTATCTACCTACATATCATCTATCTATCTATCTATCTATCTATCTATCTATCTATCTATATATCTATCTATCTATCTATCTATCTATCTATCTATCTATCTATCTATCTATCTATCTATCTATCTAACTATCTATCTATCTATCTATCTATCTATCTATATATATATCTATCTATCTACCTACCTATCTATCTATCTATCTATCTATCTATCTATCTATCTATCTATCTATCTATCTATCTATCTATCTATCTATCTATCTATCTATCTATCTATCTATCTATCTATCGACAGATGTGTTGTCACCTCGGCTCCGAAGGTAATCGTTTATTTTGACTATTTATAGCCCATATTTTGTGTACATTTTTGTAAATAAGGTGTGTAAGGCACCCAACTTTCGTTTGAGTGCTTTTCCAAGGGAGGAATTCGCCCCTAGGGGCAGTTTCACCCCTAATTATATTGTATATTTTTCATCTCGACATTTTTTAATGTCGAGAAATTTTATTGTAGAACGCTAGTTGTGTTCCTTTATGGACCAGCATTTTCCTAGACTTGAAACGTTAGGAGAAAAAAAGAACTTATGCACGCACACACATTCAATAAAGACAAACTTGAGTGACGTGATAGTGAACGCTGCAACCACTTGCGGTAACAGCCCTGTCACCACCACCACCACTAACAACAACAACAACGAGACTACAACTGCTACCACCACCACCACCTCCACCACCACCACCACCACCACCACCACCGCCACCAACATAAATGATAAAAATGAAACTTACGTTAATACTATTAACAAAAACAACAACAACAAGAAGAACAACAACAAAAATGAAATAAATATTTTACCATCTAATAGTGAAGATGTTAATATAATAGAATCAACAGTACCCGTAAAAGCCACGTACAAGAATATTTCGGATACAACAACAACAAAAACACACAACGACAACATAATAGTAAATTTCGCTGACGCCTTGCGTCAGAAAAAAGGAATAATTAAATTTACGAATGAAGAGTTAATAGAAACGAGAGCACTCTTTATAACCCAAGGGCAGGATTTAGTGCTGCATACACCTCAACACATAAAGGAACAAATAGAAAATAAGACAATTATATATAAAATTATAAAAAAAAACAAAAAACAAAATGAACAGATTACAAAAACGGACATAGAAAAGTGTTTAAAAAACATAATGAAAAAAAAGAATGTATAAACTGGGGTCCCCAGTTTAATACAGTGGTGGTCCGCTTCCCTAACCAGGAAGTGGCAAAAGCTCTCTCTACGGAGTCTTTGCAAAATAATGAAATCATCATGGTCCCATATTACAAAGGCCAGAGAGTGAGTAGAATTAGCATTAAAAATGTACCCCCCGAGATACCTAACAAATGGATAACAGGAGCGATCTGTTACCATTTGAAAACGATAAACATATTAGAAACCGCCGTGTACAAAAACGACAATTTGGGTGGTAAAACAATAGTAGTGACCATCCAGATTGAGGGGTCCTCTATCGAGAACCTGATAGGATCCATTTAGAAAACGGGCAAAGCCTATATGTTGTAGCAGAAGGCAAAAAGCCTAGATGCTACAACCGTGGCAGCCCAGAACATTTAATTGCCAAGTGTGCTCTGGCACAGAAAACAACAAGAAACAACAAATCAGAAAACAAATAAAAAATCCTTGTTGCCAACACCAACACCAACACACTCAATTATGGAATAATGCCAAGAAAAACAACAAACCAGCAAACAAACCCCAACAACATCACCAAGAAAAGAAACAGCACCAACATAATCACCGTTGACGTCGCAGCCAATTCAACATACTGAACCAACAAAATATAGACGAACACCAACACCGGGGACGACAACTAAAAAGACAGAAAACAGTGACGAGAAGACAAATTCTACCCCTAACACCACAACAACACAAACACCGCACAAAACAGCAACAATTTCTACAAGCATACATATTAACGCAAATGATTTGCCTTTACCCCCTTATGATTCGTCGGACTCGTCGTCCAACGACGAAAGTTCGACGGAATGACAAATAGCCACAGGGCGTAAAAGGAAAATACCAAAAAAGCCCACCAAACAAGTAAGTAAAGCAGAGAGATATTTAACTCCGGACAGCATCCCCCTAGACAATCAAAATAATCAATGAACCCGCAAAACCACACACACAACTAACTGCAATAGACACAGACAATAAAAAATTAATGGATTCCAACACGAACATTTGTGAAGATGACTTTAAAACAAATAATCATCCGCGCACCACACCACCGAAACACATAAGAATTGTACACATAACACAAACACAACACCATACACTGAAAACAATATTTCCAAATGCGGTAGGGGGGTTTCAACGATACCTCTCAAAAAAACTATACAAACACCTCGTCAAAAACACTACAAAAGAAGAAGAAAAAATGAAACTTTCGAAATGAGTAAGTGACCTTCCCTCTTGCCTCTTGTCTCTTCCAATATAGTGTGTGAAACACAAATGTCTTAAACTTCAATTATGCTTAAATTAGGTTGTGTGAATGCGCGTGGCTTGGCGTCGGCTTGGAAGCAAGGTTACCTTCGAAACGACATCAAGTCACTGAACGTGGATATAGTAGCTATCAGTGAAACCAAACTCAGCAAGCCGCGGGCCCTCGCGTCCATGTTTGGCGATCAATTCGACATCTATTTTTCTCCCTGTCTGCCGAACATGGGTGGTGGAGGTACATCGGTGCTTTTTCGAAAGAGTCTAAATGTAAAAGTAAGAACAATATTCCTAGACCCGGAGGGTAGGCTGGTTGTCTTGGACGTGGATGGCAGAAATGGGTGTGCATTCCGTCTGATGGCAGTTTATGCACCGTCCTTAACGGGTCGGGCGGATTTCTTCAGACGTCTAGACCTTTACTGTTAGTAGGGGATTGGAACGCTACCTTGGACACGCATCTAGATTATGTGGGAATGGATAGGAATAGAAGGGGGTGTAAGTGCCTCAAAGACCTACTCCGACGTTTCCATTTGTCTGACAGGTTCCGACTCGACCATCAGAACGTGCCAACGTGGACTAGGTCAAAAAAAGGTAGGATCGTCGAGATATTATCTAGATAGAATTCTATGCAGGACAGCGGATAGGGATAGTGTAGGATGTCCACAATTTAAAATAGTCAGCTACACAGATCACAAATTTGTGACGTGTACGCTCGACTTAGATAAGACACATAGACAGGGTCCCGGCTACTGGAAACTGAACACGTCGCTTTAGCGCGACAGGTTTACAGGAACCGGATTAGCGAGTTAATTAAGAGGGCGCTGACGGGAGCCGTCGTTAACAACCGCTGGTGGTTCGCCCTGAAAATGGCAATAAAATCGGAATCAATTAGGTTTAGCAAGGAATTAGCGATAGATCGAAATAGAGTAGAGGGAGACCTGGTTAAGAAACTAGAAGAGGCACTTACTACTGGCAGCACAACCAACGTGCTGGCTGCGAGGATGGCTCTCGACCAACAACTCAATGCCATCACAGCCGCTGACGTGCGGGATGCGATGGCGGGCTGCGCGAGGGATAAGTCGCCTGGATTGGATGGTTTACCCTACGAGCTGTATTGTCAAATGCCAGACTTGTTTGGCGACCTCTTGGCATCAGTCTACTGCAACTGGCAACAAAACGGGAGAATCCCCGGTTTCGTGAGCCGAGGTGCAGTGACGTTGCTGAAGAAAGACCCAAACAAGGGGAATTTTATAGATAATTTCAGGCCCATGACTCTGCTCAACGCAGATTTGAAAATTTTGGCCAAAGTAATAGCCGAGAGGTTGGCGCTTGTCATTGGTAAACTGGTCGACAGGGCGCAAACATGCGCCGTGCCGGGCAGAACCATACATGACAACCTCCATCTGATGCGCTACATTGTGGACAGGGTAGTTAAGGATCCTGGCATGGGTGGGGCGTTGATCAATTTGGATCAGTCTAAAGCCTTCGATAGGGTCGACCATCGGTACTTGACGGCCGTTCAGGGCGGCTGGCTTCAGTCCCGTCTTCCGCGGTTGGATCGCTGCCTTGTATAGCGGCATCCGATCGGTGATTCGGGTGAACGGTCACCTGTCTAAACCGTTTGACATCACGCGTTCGGTCCGTCAGGGGTGTCCCCTGTCGGCGCTTCTGTATGTATTGACTCTCGAGCCGCTACTGCGGAAGCTGGCGACACTGAGGGGCATCCCACGAGAACTGGGTTGCGGGACGAGCGTGTCGGCATATGTGGACGATGTCACCGTCATAGTGTCGAGCGACAACCACATCCAGATGATAGGCGAGACACTAAGAAAATACGAAACGGTGACGGGAGCGAAGATTAACCAGGAAAGGTCAGTGGGTTTGCTACTCGGCACCTGGAGAAGCAAGCCCATGCCGTCCGACTGCGGCTCAGTAGTGGGACGCTGAACGGACGGACCGGTTAAATTGCTCGGGGTCTCGTTCAGTCCGGACCTCCAAATGGATAAGAACTGGGACGGGATCACGAGTAGAGTGGTCGCTCTCAGCCAAACATGGGCCGAGAGAAAGCTGTCTCTAAAAGGTCGGGCGGAGGTGGCGAACGCGTACATCGCATCCGTCATCGATTACCGCCTGACTGTCGTGCCTTGTCCCGACGCCACCATCACCAAACTGGAGCGCATACTCTTCCGCTTCCTGTGGAAGGGTGGCGTTCCGATGGTGAGGAAGTCCATTTGCTGTCAACATCCGTTGAATGGAGGACTGGGCATGCCGTGGTTGATGATGCGCAGGCATGCGCTGAGACTGCGACATCTCTGGAACTTCATCGACGACGGTGAACAGGTGTGGGCGCCGTTTGTGAGGCGCGCCTTCCTGCAGCTCGTCTCACTGACCGAACTGCAAACGTGGATCAAGAAGAGACCGAAACTGGGCGATTGGCACTGAGAGTGTCGCCAAGCTCTACAGCAGCTCTGCCGACCGGGGTCAAACTTGTGCAACTTACAAACGACTAAAGCGTTCTATAGAGGACTAGTGGAGGGAAGGTCCGACGACACACTCGGAGCAAACCTGGGCGTCGACGAGAAATACCTAACCCGCCTGTTCAGGACGACGTTCGGACCGGGGCCTATGGATAACTTCCAGAAATCCTTGGCTTGGCAATGCTATCGAGACGCACTACCTGTTCGAGAGAAGAGCTACAGGCACGGTTCGAAAACCATCACCGGACCGACCTGCCCGAGATGCAGTCAGAGCGACGAAACCGTTCTGCACGCACTCGTGCAGTGTCCAGATATTTCAGAGCTGTGAACCTTCGTCGAACAGCTGTTGTCGCGTGTAGGACGGGCCCGCTTATCGGCCGAGTCTATCGTGAATATTGTTCCACCACCTTCCTTTAAACGGGAAGGGAAAACGGTTTTCGTTACGCTGATGGCTATGGCGAAAGAATGTGTGTGGTGGACGCGTTTGAAAGGACTGCAAACAAACACCTACCTCTCTGGTCAGTCTCTCGTCAACTTTTTCAAGTACCACTTGAAAAGGAGGATGAGAATAGAGAGGAAGGCTTTGTCGAACGAATGTTTTTATAAAAAGTGGGTAAAAGTGGCAAAAATGGTCAGTATGAAAGACGACTTTATTTTAAGCGTAAATCTGTAACCAAAAGAGACAACGAGAGGTAAGGTGACTTACTGATGTGTTCATTTTCGAACTCTCTGAGGTGACCTTAGTCTTTTTTGTAGGTTTTTCTTTCCAAGGCTACACCTAAACTGTGAACTTTATATATATATTGCTTTTTTACACACCACACAACCCACAGATCCCTATTGATCAAACGTTTTTTTTTGTGCCCCACCCATCCCACCCATCCCACATTCTACATTGTATTTCGTCCATTTTTATTCTGTGTTTAGCCCTGTGTGGCTACAATAAAAAGTTATCTATCTATCTATCATCTATCTATCTATCTATCTATCTATCTATCTATCTATCTATATATATATTCATACATTTCTATGTACAGTGCAAATTTATGCATGCGCATATTTATCAGTATATGGATGGTTATATTTGAACGTGTGTGTTTCTATGTAACACACTTGTTAGAAGAAAACATTAGCGAGATTACTAAATCTAAATATTATCTGAAGGATAAATGTTGAATATTTTGTTTTCGTGCGTAACTGGTTGCTATGTATTCAAGACCGAGTCAATGGCATATATAATGTATATCTGTTTATATTTCCACATGACTTCAAATTATTTTTGATTTATCGTTATTGTAAAACAGCGTAGTTCGCTTGTTTCTAGCGGTGAAATTTAGTAGAAAACCAGAGAAAATGGAATAATATCTTATTGCTTCATGCTTGCTTATGACAGCAAAGGCAGTAATACTTGCTCAGAGTCGTAATGTGGAGATCTGGGTATGCGCTCGGCTACAAAATGTTGTTCTTGTTACTGGGATTACTCTTTTACTCTTTTACTTTTTTCAGTCATTTGACGGTGGCCATGCTGGAGCACTGCCTTTAGTCGAGCAAGTCGACCCCAGGACTTATTCTTATTATTATTCTAATCTGCTTACGTTTTGTGACGTATGTACATATATTTATGTATATATGCATATATATATATATATATATATATATTAAAGTGAAGTTGTGTGAGTGTCTGTCTCCTACGATTTAGATTCCTAACTACTCCCACATTTTGCGGTGCAGTTTAACCAAATTCGGGTATCTTATAGTCGTGATTCATATCGAGCCCGTCTGGCTATTAGCGCGCGTCTACGATGAGTCTACGATTTTAAAAATAATTTATCATAATTTTTTTCATTTTAACGCATATTTGTTCGTGTGTTGATGGCGGCGGAGTTGGCGTCCATCCTCACACCTGCACCTGTGTTGCTTCTCCCCCTTCTTCCTTCCCTCGTGAAGCTGTGGGGAAGGGAGTGTAAGGAAATCAACGTCGTAAAGCGTTGTCAAGGAGACCAGCGTTCTTTTAGAACAACGACTTCATGGCTTGAAGTCGCCAAAACAGAAATCGCTAAAAAAGCTGAAACAGATCCACAAAAACGGCAAAAACCGCCACACAGGGCAGGTTTCCTGTGCAAACAATCTGCACAACCGAATGTTTTAGTTGTTGCACAAATCTTTATATATAAAAGTGAAGTTGTATGTCTGTCTCCTACGATTTAGATTCCTACCTACTCCCACATTTTGCGGTGCAGTTTAACCAAAACCGGGTATCTTATAGTCGTGATTCATATCGAGCCCTTCTGGGTATTAGCGCGCGTCTACGATGAGTCTACGATTTAAAAAATAATTTACCATCATTTTTTTCCATTTTAATGCATTTTTTTTACTATTATATAAGGGAAGTAACTCTCTAAAAATGTCTACGATGAGTCAACGATTTAAAAAAAATTTACTATAATTTTTTTCCATTTTTAATGCATTTTTTTGCTATTTTTTGGCTATAACTCTCTAAAAATGCTTTATAGTTATTTCCCTTACAAACCCGAGCAACGCCGGGCGATACTTCTAGTATATATATATTAATATTATTATATAATTGAACGCCACGCACCCATTCCCAAGCAAGTTTATATATATATATATAATGGAGATTCCTCCATTTTCTACTTAATTTAAAATTGATTACAGATAAACTTTTGTTTATTTTTGCTATTGCCTGTAGCCTATGAGCAAAATATGCAAATATGCTTGTATATGTATGCCCAGGGTTAACATGGGTAATTCATACCTGTAGTAAGACGGATATTCTTATCCCTTGGATAGTTATTCCAACCGCTAACACTACTGACCTTATATATACATATATACATATATATATCTATATATATATATATATATATATATATATATATATATATATATATATATATATATATATGTGTGTGTGGTGTGTGTGTGTGTGTGTGTGTGTGTTGTGTGTGTGTATAATAGCTGATGTTCTACATTCCTGAGGTGATATTTTTTAAGGGAAATCATGCGCAAATTTTAACATGAAAGAAAGAAAACTGTATTAAGAGTAATTAATCAAAATGAAATAATTAATAGAAGCAGCTTGGTTTATGATTATGTGAAAAGAAGCTTTGTTACATTGTAAAGATCTAAACGATTCAATGGATAGTTTTGATAGTTTGCACAGAAGCCTGTTGGCGCCTTTGTTGTTGGTTAGTCATGTGCGTGAGCAACTAGTTGGTCTTTAAGAGATACAGAGGACAAAAGTTGGCTGACAACAGAACAGAGTAAAAGCAGAAGATACATATCATCTGTAAATAACTGGGTCCATGTGTGAGTGTGTCTGTGTACATACATAGTGTGCATTTGTATGTGCGTGCCAGTATATATATATACTGTTTTATGTTTGTCCATTTTAATTAAAAAATTCTATATGTGGCTGAAGATTGCTTGACATTTTAAAACTGATGTAATACTTACAGTGTTTAATAAAATGAAGTAGCATGAAACAATTGTACTACACTTCCTTGGATATCCTTGTTGCTTATTTTGATCATATATATATATATATTATGGTACAAAAGGTACCAGCTATGCTCTCCAACGCCATATATTTCATTGTAAGTAGACTTTCACGGTTATTGAGTGAATATGATAAAAATAGCCCTTATCCTTTCAAAACTACAAAGAAAAGTACAAACATCTCAGTATGAATTGATTTTACCTTTTGCGCTAACCAGCACTGAGGATCATCAGCTGAGCTTACTGTATACAACTATTTTTCAAAATATATTCACTACACCGCGCGCGTCGTTTTACTTGACTGGTTTCGCGACATTTAAAAACGAACAATAGTGGGTAAGTTAAAAATTTGAATGAGATATTATTATTAAAAACAATAATAACAATAAAGTGGCCAGCAAGCTTAAGCAAAATAGGTAAAATATACATAAAAATTAGGGTACAAAATGTACCATCTATGCTAGAAAAAAGTGTCAACTCTCTAAAAAGTTTGGAGATTGACTCTTCTTTCTAGCAGAGCTGGTATATTTTCTACCCTAATTTTTATGTACATTTTACCTAGTTTTGCTGGTCACTTTATTGTTGTTATTGGTTTTAATAATAATGGTATCCTATTTAAATATATATATATACACACACACCACACATACACATAAACATACACACGCACACACATAAACAAGCGCGCACACGCGCACATACACATACATACGCGAATATACAAAACGTGGTTCATACGCACATGCATATACATACACGGAAAACGTATATACAAATGAGTTATATATGTATATACACAAATACAGCCCCCTGTCTGACAAAAACATCTACACCTGCAGACATATAACGTATATACATACATAAATGTGTGTGTATGAAGGAAGGAGACAAGTACAACAGGTAGAGTCTTGCACTCCTATATATTATTAATACATACATACATATATATATATATATATATATATATATATATATATATATATCACGTGATATATATTTTTTTTCGTGACCGACCAGACCATCAGATGTTGTTACACATCGCTGGTCACAATACGTTCGCATTGTTTTAGCCTTCGAATGACGCCACCCCGCTGACTAAGCGAGCAGGCCAACTGAAGAAAGAGTGGTGAAGGAGTACAGGAGGGATCCTCACCCCCTGCCGGAGCCTCGTGGAGCTTTTAGGTGTTTTCGCTCAATAAACACACACAACGCCCGGTCTGGGAATCGAAACCGCGATCCTACGACCGCAAGTCCGCTGCCCTAACCACTAGGTCATTGCGCCTCCATATATATATATATATATATATATATATATATATATATATATATATATATATATATATATATATAATATATATAATATATATATATATATATATTATATATTATATATATTATATATATATATATATATATAATATATATATATATATATATATATATATATATATATATATTATATATATATATTCAATAATGAGAGTGAATAAAATTATAGATATTAATTCAATAATACCCTTATTTTAACACCAAGCGACCTAGCACAAAAAACCGGGGATACAAATTCATATTTATCCGTAAATATTAGAGAGCCAACTTTGAATATGTTAACTCTAGTGCTAGAAATAGATCCGACCCGTAAAAGTCGCCGACGATAATTCCACATAGAAATAGCACCACAGTCAACGCTATGAAATTAAATTACTACTAAATAATGGATTAATGTTGTACAATTGTTTCTTCATTAACAAAATGTGGAATTATCGTCGGCGACTTTTACCGGTCGGATCTATTTCTAGCACTAGAATTAACATATTCAAAGTTGGCTCTCTAATATTTACGGATAAATATGAATTTGTATCCTCGTTTTTTTGTGCTAGGTCGCTTGGTGTTAAAATAAGGGTATTATTGAATTAATATCTATAATTTTATTTACCCTCATTATTGAATGTATTGATTTGATATGCTGCAGTAAATATTACATGCGGTATTCACTTCCACTTAGCATTTACTTTCGGCGGGAAATTTGTAACTACAACAGAATGTAATTCATCGGACCATATGAGAATCGTCGCTTGTAAGGGTCTGATCAAATATATTGACAAATGTTGCTGACGAATTATGTAAGTATAATCTGCATTTTGTTAATGAAGAAACAATTGTACAACATTAATCCATTATTTAGTAGTAATTTAATTTCATAGCGTTGACTGTGGTGCTATTTCTATGTGGAATTATCGTCGGCGACTTTTACCGGTCGGATCTATTTCTAGCACTAGAGTTAACATATTCAAAGTTGGCTCTCTAATATTTACGTATATATATATATATATATATATATATATATATATATATATATATATTAATTAAAATAAGCAACAAGTATATCCGAGGTAATGTGGTACAATCGTTTCATGCTACTTCATTTTATTAAACACTGTAAGTATTGCATCAGTTTTAAAATGTCGAGCAATCTTCAGCCACTTATAGAATTTTCTAATCAAACAGACAATGCACATTCTTATCTCTATTTCGTTTGCCAATATATATATATTATATATATATATATATATATATATATATATATATATATATATATATATGTCTGTGTGTGTATGTATGTATCCGTTACATGCGACTAAAGCAGTATTAGATTAAAATTGCCATCTGTGTATCATACTTAATGTAAATTCCTCGTGAAAGCAAAGTTACCGCACTATTCGTCCTGAGCTCTCTCTTATAGACATGCTTTGTTTAAAATCACTATATATAGAGAAAGCAAACGAAAATTGTCCCAGCTATTGCTGGTGAGAATGCTGACTACTTTCTTCTTCGTTGGGTATTATCAAATAGCATGAACTCACAGCCAACACCCAACTGCAAACCGAGACAAAATTGTAGGAAAATAGTGAATAAATAATCACCGGTGTTGCGAAAATATATATGCATGTGTGTGACACAATGCGGCACTCGAAGGCCGTCGGGTGGATCTTATGTCTCTTCCTCCATCCCTCTGTTTAACATAGATCCTGTCAGTGTCTGTGTTGGTGTGGATGTCCCTAGTCTTGATGTCCAAGCTGCAGATTTCTTCAAGAGTCCGGTCGGATTTTCTCAATGTTGGTACCAGAACTAGTGTTTGGAAAGCACTTTGGGATAGAGTTTTGATGAACGCAAACAGCTTTGACTTCCACATCTGAAACCTATTGAAGTATTCTTTTGTCACTTTAGCTTTATTCACAGCACCAAAATATGCAATATTCTCGACGATTCCAGGGCATTAGTGACATTTGTCACTGGTGATAGGGGAGATAGAGGAGGCCATCGATATTTATATCCCTTGTCTGGTTGGCTATCTTTCCTTGTTTGTCTACCAAATATGAACACGTATCCTGAACAAACCGCATTTCTATGTTCCGGAAGGATATTGATACCAATTCTAACTGCTAATACAGTTTAAAATTTTCAATAAAACCTGTATTAGTGAAGTTCATCTTTCTTTCCTCTGCAGCTTCTATCATGTAGCCTTTGTATTTTTTTAACAGGGTTGAAAATTAGTTCACTGCTACTTCGAAGTATATTTGCTGATAGCCTGCTAGCTTTAGTTCTCAACGTTTGCTCTGTGAACTACCTTGCTATCAGCCTCTTAACGTCCTTGACTTTTACAGTTGAAACTGAGCAACGCAAAGTGACTCCATAATCCACGAATGGGGAACAGTGTGAACTGCCTTTTCATAGTCTCGTCAGCCGGCAGTGCTGCTTCGCTTCCGTAAAGACAGCGTTTTTCCTGATGCTTTGTTCGGCACTGCCCCGGGTTCTTTTCGATCCTCCTGCTCTTTCTTCATTACCTTATAAGTTTCACAGTGATCCTAGATAAAATATTTAGGCAACCTTTGTATAATTTATATATCACATTCATGTATGCTGTGGGCCTGTATATTTTGGTCGCATGCGTTTCCTGACGTGCAACTGTCAACCAATCTGACATCTCAATCAGTCGTTCTTTTGAACAGGTTAATGAAGGCTGCCCTATAGAATGTAAGCTTTCTAAGCCAAAAACCAATTTCTATGCCAGTATCAGATCCCTTCCAAGTAACTTCCCATTCGGAAGATTTGCAACTGTTCATATAAATTTCGTGAGTAAATTTTGCACAGTATTCACTCCGTAGCTCATCTAACTGCTTTCCATGTTTCTTACTTTTTTACATTCCAGATCCCTCCTCATAATGATTCTAAATCATCGAGCTGATGGTGGTGGGTGAGTCTTCCACAATTTTCGTGATTTACTTTCATACTGGGATACATCAATTATGGATTTATCTTAACTTTAAGATTGATCGTTTTTCCTTCGCGAAGGATTTTTTAATAATGATATTCATTTACCGCCCACGTTTTGTATTTTAGGGCAATTAATTTATCCGTTTGTATTTTTTGTCGACAGTCCCCATAGACTTTAGATAATCTATCATAAACTCGCAGATCATAATTGATGAATTAATAACTTTGCACTTAAATGGTAGTGTTTAACTGTCCAATGTTTTCCTAAAGTTTTTCGCTACATGGGACCGTGTTACATTTCTTCCAGCCAATTGAAATTATTGAAATTTTCAGATTATTTTCCCCAAAATGTACTCCTTGCATGCTGATAAAGAAAGCGGCATTCATTTCTTTTTCTTTTTCTTTTTTTTTCTAGAAATGAATAATGAAGTTATGCATTTTTAGTCAATCGGTAACTTCCATTTGGCCTATATCGTCTGTGCTGATCTACATTGTCATGAAGATTAACACAGATAAACTTCTACATGTTCTCTCGATCTGCTGGAAACAGCAGCCAAATTTTTTTAAAACTATACCTTAATGTCCAAAGGGCAAAAAAGATTAAACATTGGGACAAAGTACTGTCTATTTCCTCTTTTGTGGCAGGCGCATGTGCAGCATTCTACTTGTTGAATGTTATTAATATCGTCTAAATTAAAGTCAGTCCTCATATATATTGTAGTATGGAAGGCTTATCTGGTATTCCTTGAAGAAATTTGTCCAGACTCCGTTTAAAGATGATTGGTTCCTTTTCCTCTTTGATCAGTTTTGGGACAATGTTAAACAAGGCAGGAAAAAAATTGTGTCGTAGTTTACCTATATGTTGTGATACTGAATTGGGCAGGGGACCTATATTCTCTGGACACCTTGTTCTCTGGACCGGAAGGTTCTTAAGATCCAGGAGCTCATCCTACGAGCTATATCGACCTTATTGTTGATGTGGGCACTCCAACTGAGATTGTTGCCAGCAAATACACCCAGGTCTCTGATATTATTAAATGCTGTGAGCGGTTCCCCTGAAGGAAGAGAGTATGGCTGTTTTAGTATAGACTTTCTTCCAAAATGCATCAGTTCAAATTTTCCCTCGTTTAGTTGCATTTTGTTTTTGTCTGCCCATTGACTCACAGCATATAGATCAGACTGGAGTTGAGTTCGGTCTTCATTGATGATTTGCTGGGGCTTAGTGTCATTAGCAAATATTTTAACTTTGCAGTGATTTACGACGCTGGAAAGGTCATTTATGTAAATTACAAAGAGGAACGGGCCCAAGACAGGCCCCTGAGGGACATCACTGGTAACTTTTGCTGGGCTTAAGTGGACTCCATCAACCACAACATGTTGTGTTCTATTCGCCAGAAAATACTTAATCCAGCGTAGAAATTTTCCACGGATTCCATTTGCCAATTTTGAGAGTAAGATATTATGGTCAACTCTGTCGAACGCTTTACTTAAGTCAAGATATATAACATAAGAGTTGGAATCTGTTCCCAAGGCTTTAAGTATATCTTCAATGTGGTGTAAGAGCTGTGTTAGACTGTCTCTGCCACAGCGAAAGCCATGCTGATTTGCATTTAGGAGTTTGTGGATCTCCAAGGAAGCCAGCTGTCCTTGATTTTACCACTCTTTCAAACACTTTAATGTGGGAGGTGAGTGAGATTGGGCGATAGTTGACTGCGAGGGATCTGTTTCCTTGTTTGAAAACCTGGGTTAGGAGCTGTTTCGGTATATAAGCTGAGTCTAAAGAATTTCTCCTGAGGTTGCTCAGAGGGACTGCACGCTGGTGTCTACATTCCTTCAAGAGACCAGTGGGGAATCTATCAGGGCCTACAGCAGAATAGTATTTGACCTCATTTATTCCTGCTATGCTGTCAGAGGCAGTGAAAGTTATGTCCGAGATTTTATGATGGGAATCACCTTCGTTCGCTTCTCTTACGTCAATATTAGTGGGATCACTGAAGACAGAGAAGTATCGTTTCTGCAGTATTTCTGCCATTTCTTTAGCATCGTGTCGGGGAATGTCGTTAACATCGTTGAATGGCCCAATGGGTGAGACAGCGGTTCTATGCTTATTTGCATAAGAATAGAACACTTTTGGGTTTTGTTGATGTTCCTCCGCAGCTCTTTGATTTTCAATGGAGGTTTTCTGTCGGTCTGTAGATGAAGTTTTTCCAACACCAGCCTTTTCATTGTTGTTGAATGTGGATGTTATATGAGGGAGTATTTTAATTGGTTGATTTTTTTACTGAGTCTTTTGATGCGCCTGATATATATATATATATATATATATATATATATATATATATATATATATATATAGGTAGACAATGAATTATCTTATTACGGATAATTCGAAAGATAACCGATACCTGGGTAGCAAACTCACAACAGAAAAGGCACGGTTGAAGTTACGACCATAGGGCATAAAATCCGTGCCTTAGTGCGGAAATTTGAAGTTTTATATATTAAGTATAGGAAAGAATGGAGCTGAACGAAGATTTAACAAAATTCCTTTATTTTATTTTCGACATATAAAGGAACTTTGTTAAATCTTCGTTCAGCTCCATTTTTTCCTATACTTTATATATACATACTAGCAGTATCGCCCAGCGTTGCTCGGGTTTGTAAGGGAAATAACTATATAAGCATTTTTAGAGAGTTATAGCAAAAAAATAGCAAAAAATGCATTAAAAATGGAAAAAATATGATGGTAAATTTTTTTTTAAATCGTTGACTCATCGTAGACATTTTTAGAGAGTTACTTCCCTTATATAATAGCGAAGAAATGCATTAAAATGGAAAAAAACGATGGTAATTTTTTTTTTAAATCGTAGACTCATGTAGACGCTTTCTTAGCCATTTCTGTTTTGGTGTCTTCAAGCCATGAAGACGTTGTTCTAAAAGAACACTAGTCTCCTTGACAACGCATTACGACGTTGATTTCCTTACACTCCCTTCCCCACAGGTGCAGGTGTGAGCGTGGACGCCAACTCCGCCGCCATCGACACACGAAAAATTATGCATTAAAATGGAATAAAAAATGATGTTAAATTATTTTTAAAATCGTAGACTCATCGTAGACGCGCGCTAATATTCAGACGGGCTCGATATGAATCACGACTATAAGCTACCCGAATTTGGTTAAACTGTACCGCAAAATGTGGGAGTAGTTAGGAATCTAAATCGAAGGGGACAGACACTCACACCAACTACAGTTTTATATATATAGATATACATAGCGCAGTAGTGGTGAGATGTGACAGCAAAGAAAAGCATACATTCACTCTCTGCATGCAATTAGACTCGGAAAGTTCGTGAGGAACCCATTGACCCAATTTGCTGACTTTTCCGATAGCACACAGGTCTCAATGAATGGTTGAATGACTAAATCCAAGCTTCTCTGCTAGTTCCTCAACAGTTACGATGAGATTTTGTTCCACCAGGGTTTTCAGGATGTCCTTGTCGAGTTCTACAGATCTTTCAGGATGAGGCTCGTCTTCTAGGCTGTAGTTTATGGCTCGGGATTTCTGGAATCACCATTGACACTGCCTTACGCTTATTGTCCAATCCCCATATACTGCATTAATATTTCTTGTACTTTGCACACATTTATATTCTGTTATTCTTTTATATGTTTCAGCCTTGAGGTTGTGGCCATGCTGGATCATGTGTGTGTGTGTGTGTGTGTGTCTATCTGTCTGTCTGTATGTATGTATATATGTATATGTATGTGTGTGAACAATAATATTTTCAACAGATGTGTTGCAAATGTATCTGATTGTTCTCAAGCTTCAATACTGTGTGTGTGTGTATGTATGTATGTATATGTATGTATGTATATGTATGTATGTATGTATGTGTGTATGTATGTATGTGTGTATGTGTGTGTGTGTGTGTATGTGTGTGTGTGTATGTATGTATGTATGTATGTATGTATGTATGTATGAATGTATGTATGAGTGTATGTTTACTTTATTACTAACACAAGCCACTACGGTTATTTAATGAAAGTCTTCCTCAAATCACTCTCTCTCTCGCTATTTACTCTCTTCCAAGAACATTTTCACTCACTCTTAGCTCTTAGCTTCCCATACATTTTACTCATGTATCTATCAGCGTCATAGACAGAATACTTTCAGTTTAGTCTTCCTCAAATCACTCTGTCGCTATTTACTTTCATTTTATTCGTTGCCCACTCTGTGAGTGCGTTTGCGTGTGGTGTAGACCAGATTAAGAAAAGCATTTGACACACACACCAGAATGTGAGTTTTCTGTAAATTTTGCTTAATTGGAGTTTAAATTTTAAAAACTGGACCTGGCATGACGCGATGCATTGTACTCTTAAAAATACCAGGTAAATTGTAATTGAAGAAATCCTATATTGTAGATTTGTATAACTCCCAAAGGGAGGCAGATAAAATCTGCCTTTTATAATAAGAGATACATTTTACTCATGTATCTATCAGCGTCATAGACAGAATACTTTCAGTTTAGTCTTCCTGAAATCACTCTGTCGCTATTTACTTTCATTTTATTCGTTGCCCACTGTGTGTGTGCGTTTGCGTGTGGTGTAAACCAGACTAAGAAAAGCATTTGACACACACACCAGAATGTGAGTTTTCTGTAAATTTTGCTTAATTGGAGTTTAAATTTTAAAAACTGGACCTGACATGACGCGATGCATTGTACTCTTAAAAATACCAGGTAAATTGTAATTGAAGAAATCCTATATTGTAGATTTGTATAACTCCCAAAGGGAGGCAGATAAAATCTGCCTTTTATAATAAGAGATATGTATATATATGTATATATTACATACATATACGTATATTATATATATATATGTATATACATGCATATATGTGTTAATATACATAGATATATATATATACATGTCTGTCTGTCTGTCTGTCTGTCTGTCTGTCTGTCTGTCTGTCTGTCTGTCTATCAATACATACAAATACGCATACATGCAAATATTTATTCATCTTTATGTATGTGTTTATATATATATATGTGTGCGTACACTTAATTAAGTCATTATGAAAATAATAACAGATATTGATTAAGAAATGATTTTTTGAAACAGTGTTCTATTTTCAGATGGTCTTTAATCCAATTTCACGTGTTTACGTACATCCTCCTCCTCCTCCTCCTTCGCTGACGTGTCTTCGGTGAAGTTTCAGAAACGCCTCACTCATATCTCTGATTCTGTTCTTTCTTACAAATCCAGTTCTCTCTTTTTCCCTCTCTCTCTCTCTCCCTCCCGCTCTCTCGCTTCGTGTTTCTCTTATTCCTGTCTCTCACCCTCTCTTTCTCTCCTCCATTTTGTGCTTCTCTCCTTATCTCTGTCTCTCATCATCTCTCTCAGACTTGCTTTGTTTTTTTTCTCTAGTTTGTGCAATTGTTTTATAATTTTTCTTCCTCGTTTCACTTCTTTTTCACCAATCAAGGCTTTTATTCTTCCGTTATTTCTCCGCTAACTCTTTCTGACATATTCTCTCTCACATGCTATTTGCATCCGTGTGTGTGTATGCGTGTGTCTATGAATGTGTACGAGAGAGAGACAAACTGTGCGGCGTGTACAAGTGTATGTATATAATTCATGTGTGTGTGTGCGTGTGTGTAAATATGTATTTTTGTATGTCTGCAGCGGGGGTGGGGTGGGTTGTTATCCATTAAACATAACGTTTCAATACATATAATTCTAGAATGCTTATGTTTCGGTAGTATCTCATATTTTGAGATACTATCAATTAAAATGTGCACACAAACATATGAATATACAGGATTGTATATGTATATATATATATATATATATATATATATATATGTGTTGTGTGTGTGTGTGTGTGTGTGTGTGTGTGTGTGTGTATCAAATTTATTGACAAGAAGAATCGGTGAATAAATTGGTAAATTGTCATGTTTTAATTGCATGAATTTACACTTGTTTCATCAACGTTCGAGCTCAAGAATGTTGCTATATTATTATAAAATATATGCAAATATAAATTTAAACTACATCATTATATCGATACAATCGAATGTCAGCACATCTGAGTGCTGTATATAATATACTTGTCATCTCTCTCTCTCTCTCTTTCTCATTCCACCCCATATATATATACATATATATATATATATATATTATATATATATATATATATATATATATATATATATATATATATATATATATATATATATATTATATATATATAAGTTACATTCGTGCAGAATCTTAGCAGATTGTCATGTAAATCTCGTCTTCATTTTTGGGCTACCTGATGTCAGTAAGAGTATGAATGCGTCTGCTGCTGGATTCATTTCAAGAAATCCCTGGAGTCCGTAGAGTTTATATAAATAGATGAGAGACAGAAAAAGGAATTCAAGAGTTATTTTTCATTGAAATCCACTACAATTGTTTCGACTCATTCCGGATCCGTGATATGATGCACAATCAACTGTTGTGCTTCACACGCACGTCATGAGGCGACATTTTTAAACAAGTACCTCGATTTTGCTCCTTGTCATTTCACTTAGTTGTATAACAATACATATATTTAGGTAGCTCCTGCATCCTAACATTCTTCTAAGAGTTTCTTATTTTGTCGACATCGAAAAGAAGAAAAGCAAAGTCGATCTGGGCGGAATTTGAACACAGAACACTAAGACAGGCGAAATGCCGCTGAACATTTTGCCCGGCGTGAGAACGACTCTGCCAGCTGGCCGCCTGCCCCACGAATATTAACTGGACAGCCATCACCACCTCCATTATTATAAATATACTGGTAACCTTAGATCTTACACATGTACTCGAACACAATATCGCGGAATCTATCAGATTCACACGCACACTCGTATACACTAGCAGAGACACAGGTAATACGCAGATGCATATATAGACATACACAAATACAGCATTAACGCATATGTCTGTGTGTCCGAGTTGAAACATACATATAGGTATGCATGTATATATATGTATGTATATATGCATGCATGTGTGTATGCATCAATCTATCTATACATCCATTTATCACGTGTGGTTGCATTTTGTTATATATATATATACGACAGGCTTCTTTCAGTTTTCGTCTACCAAATCTACTCACAAGGCATCGGTGGCCCAAGGGTATAATAAGAGACACTTGCCCAAGGTGCCACGTAGTAGGATTGAACCTGGAACGATGTGGTTAGGAAGCAAGCTTCTTACCATTCAGCCACTACTGCGCCTATATATATATATATATGTATGTATGTGTATATATATATATATATATATATATGTATATATATATATATATATATATATATATATATTATATATTATATATATTATATATATATATATATATGTATATATATATGTATTATATGTTATATATATATGTATATATATATATATATATATATATAATATATATATATATTATATATATAACATATATATACATATATATATATATATATACATGCATACGCACGCATTTGCGTCTTTGCACTCGCGCGTCTTTCTGTTTTCAAAGATATTAAGATAAGAAATATAATCAATAATATATAGATGTGTAATTATTTATCGATTCGTCTAAAAAATGCATCCTTCGCTATACACCAGTTGATTCGTAACTATGGTGACGGGTTGTAGGTAACGACATAACTACTGTAGGTTAGTGAACGTGGCAGAATATTGTCTATATATGTGCACTCAGTGATTGTTGCTTGCATACGTATAAATACACACACACACACATATATACGTATATATATTTATATGTGTGTACGTATGTATGTATATATATATATATATATATATATAATATATTATATATATTGTTATATTTCGGAATGGTCATATTGCCAGTTTAGCCAATAAAAACACACGCACTATATATTTGGTGTTATTTTGCTTCAAGTGATATTTATTTTTTACATTAATCTTAATCTTATTTCGGCCAAAGTTCTTTCGTCACACTCCTGTGACCGCATCAGTGGTCCTTTGTTTTCTTCTCACTTACTTGTGTCTCTCCTTACTAACCGTCAGCCATTTTGTATTTCTGTTGTATGTCTTCATTTGCGCATGCTTATATCTCTATGTGCGTCTATGTTTATTTAGGTGTGGTGGGGGGATGCCTGTAATATTTGTATATTCTGGTTATATATATTCTTGTAATTTGTATTTTGTTTTGTTGTTGTTGTTGCTTTTGTTCTAATTTTGTTCATGTGTTTTTACATCCACCCATATTATCATTACATATACTTGTATGTATGTATACAACAATATTAGTAATAATAATAATAAATCTAATTGAAAAAAAAAAATATATCTATATATATATATATATATATCTATATATAATATATACATATATATACATATATATATATAATATACATATACATATATATATATACACATATACACACACATATACACATATACATACACATATACATATATATAGTTATTCATTTCTATTTCTTTAATTATCTGTGTATTTATTATGTTTGCAGGATCCACTATCGTCATATGTTGTGGTGTGCGCTATTGCTCCATTCTAGTTTTCTATTCAGGCTAGGTTTATTTTCTATTATATGTGTAGCTTCTGTAATTTGTCTAATTGTTGCATCTGTTCTATGTGTGGACAATATCTTAATCTCTATGTTATTGATTGATCCCCCGTGTTCTTGTTCAGCGTGTTGGTACAGAATCGATGAGCTTTTACCTTCCTTGAGTTGTTTCCAATGTTCATTCACCCGCTCACCAATGCTTCTTGCTGTTTCCCCTACGTATGTTACTGTCTTGTTACTGCATCGTCCCTCTATACATCTTATACTATAGACCACATACAGTGCAAATGAAGACATACAATAGAAATACAAAATGGCTGACGGTTAGTAAGGAGAGACACAAATAAGTGAGAAGAAAACAAAGGACCACTGATGCGGTCACAGGAGTGTGACGAAAGAACTTTGGCCGAAATAAGATTAAGATTAATGTAAAAAATAAATATCACTGAAACAAAATAACACCAAATATATAGTGCGTGTGTTTTTATTGGCTAAACTGGCAATATGACCATTCCGAAATATAACAATATCTGTTTCAACACACGACTTCACATAAAAAATCTTGCACAACAAATATTTAAACGTATATATATTCATACATACGTACATACATATGGTTATGGTTGACAACGATCCCTCCAAGTCTATCAGCTCCATCGCCAAGGACATGGGAGTGTCTGTGTTTTTTATTAGGCAGGTAGTCATGAAGACATTCGGTATTCCTCATACAAAATGAGAAAAGAACAATTTTTATCCCGACTGATCAAGGATAAGAGGATAGACAATGCTACGAAGCTTTGGAAAAACTCAAGCTTCCCCTCTAGCTGAGCATGCTTTGGTTTTTCTTAGACGAGAAAAATTTTTGCCAGGATCAGATGGTGTACACACAGAGCAACCGTTGGCTGACCGTGTCTGCAAAACATGTAGTGAAAGTGATAAAAGTCAAGCATCCAGTTAACATCATGGAGCGATCACTAATGATGGTGAGGTTATTCCCTCACTCCTCTTCTCACACGGCCTCAGACTCAACACGGAGGCCAACATCAAGTGCCCGGAGGAGGTAGTGATGCCTGGGATCAAGACGGTGGCTGCTGGAAGTCTTTATATCTGACGACAGGACTCTGCACCTTGCCACACAAGCAGAAGAACTCAGTCATGGCTGTCAGACGATTTCTTCGATTACATCAGCCCTGGCCCTATGAGTTCTCAGACTGCAAACCCCCTCGGTTATCATGTATGGGGCGAAAATGACCAACAAAACTCCTTGTAACATCAAGGATAAACTGAAGGCAAGGATCATGGCAGAATAGTTGAAAGAGATTCCAACGCCGTCTGGGGGGCGTGGTGGAAGCCAATGGCAATTTTATTGAATAAATTTACTCTTTAGTATTTCAAGATATTTTTATGTAATTTTGGTAAATATATCTGTTAAAATGGCATGCCAGTTTTATTTTCATTTTTGCATAATTTAGACGATAATTTATTCACCGCCCCCCGTCCCCCCTCTCTCTATATATATACAGAGAGACAGAGAAGAGAGGGAGAAAGAGAGAGGAGTAGTAATTTAGATAAATACAGTTAGGCTTGATATATATATAATATATATAATATATATATATATATATATATATATATAATTAATTAATAAGGGTGAGAGAATTAGATACTAATTTAATAGCATATCTATTCAACACCAAGTGGCCCAGTGCCTCGAGAAACCTGGATTATTATAATATTTTATAATATATTACAATATTTTATACAAAAATAAATATAAGAGAATGGTCACTATGTGGCTCATTCTAGCACTAGAGAATCCAAAAGGTTTCAACCACAAAGATACATGTTTCCTATGAAAGTCAGTACGATTGTTAGCTCACACGAACAGGGCAAATAAAAAATAACAAAAATACAGATTATTTTGGTCAGCCAAAACTATCTGGATGAAATCCACTCAATCATACGCCAGATTTTACCATAACGATAAATACACGTGTTGTTCAATTGATTACATCCGACGTTATAATTCAAATGCCCTTACCAACAGCGCGCCAAACTTTCACAACCTTTTGGATTCTCTAGTGCTAGAATGAGCCACATAGTGACCATTCTCTTATATTTATTTTTATATATATATATATATATATATACTTTGATAGGTTTCGGCCATTATTGGCCCAGGCCATGTCTAACTTAATAGCACCACCTGGTGAAGTCTTTCAAGTCAGAATTTGGGCACTATGGCCCACTCAAGTAGAGAGCTATTGTTTACAGAGACATATCCGGGTGTAGGGGGTTTATCCGGGATTTCTTGAAGGAATCTGTCCAAAGACTTCTTGAACTCTATAGGGTCTGTTTCTGTTTTAATGTGTTTTGGTGTAATGTTAAAGAGAGCGGGGCCAATTGAGGTGAAATAATTGTGCCGTATTGTTGTTATGAGATGAGAGTGCGATTTTTGTTGTGGGTGGATGGCACGGGGCCCAAGCCTTGGATGTACCTTAAAGGTGATGCCAACATCATTTGGGCGATGCTGATGGAATATTTTCCACATCATGCAGATGATTTAGCGCTCACGGCGACGTTGGAGAGAATAAGGTTTTAGCTTTTCTAGTCGACCCCAATAGTCGAGGCCTGCCATGCCATCTATCTTTTTTGTGATTGCCCTTTGAGGTGCTTCAACCTTTATGATACTTTGTTTTGTGTGGGGAGACCACAGTGGACAACAGTATTCAAGGTGGGGTCGGGCAAAAGTGGAGAAGAGAAAGATAATGGTATGGATATCTCTCGACTGGAAAGTTCTGAGAATCCAGGAACACATTCTGTGGGCCATGTCAACTTTGGTTGAGTGGCCCAGCTTATGTTGTTGTCCACAATTACTCCCAAGTCTCTGATGTTGTTGGATGCCACGAGAGTTTCACCTGGAGGAAGGGAGTATGGGAGTTTCAGGGCATCCTCTTTTCCAAAGTGGATTAACTCGAATTTATCCTCGTTCTGCCCATTGGATAACAGCCAGTAGATCTGACTGAAGGCATGTCCGGTCACTCGCCTCATTTATGATCTTCTGGAGCTTGGAATCATCTGCAAAGATTTTTATGTTGCTGTGCTTGATGATGTCATTAATGTCATTAATGTAGATGATGAAAAGAAGTGGGCCCAGCACAGTGCCTTGCGGAACGCCACTACTGACTTTGGCTGGGCTTGATTTTACTCCTTCAACTACAACACGGTGAGATCTGTCTGTCAGGAAACACTTGATCCATTTCAGTAAATTTCTAGAGACACCAATGTTGGATAGTTTTTTCAATAGGATCTTGTGATCAACCCTGTCGAATGCCTTGCTGAAATCAAGGTAGATGACATCGGTGTTGGAGCCCTCTCCCAAAGCTCTCAAAATGTCATCAAAGTGATGCAGGAGCTGCGTTAGGCAGTTCCTTCCATTACGGAACCCATGTTGGTTAGAGATCAGCCGTTTGTTGCTTTCCAGAAATTGGGTTATTCGAGATCTCACCACCCTCTCAAATACCTTGATGATATGAGAGGTGAGTGAGATCCCTGCAAGGGACTTGTTTCCCTTTTTGAAAACTGGGACAACAGACTGGGACAGAAAGTTTTTAGGAATATAGCCAGCATCCAGTGAGTTTCTCCACAGATTAGCAAGGGGAGATGCAAGTTGGTGTCGACACACCTTCAGGACACAAGCAGGAAACCTATCGGGGCCTACTGCTGAATTGTGTTTTATTTCGTTTATCGCCGCTAAGACATCAGGGGCACCAAACGTTATGTCCGATATAGTGTGTTGGGGGTTGACATCACTGATACAGCCCAGATCGGCCATATCAGGATTGCTGAAAACAGAGCAGTATTGTTTCTGCAGTATCTCGGCCATGGATTTGGCATTATCTTGGAGAGTGCCATTTTCATCAATTAGAGGGCCAACAGTGGAGACAGTGACCCTGTGTTTCCTCGCAAATGAAAAGAACACTTTGGGGGTGAGTTTGATTTTTTCAATGGCTCACTTCTCCTCAACTGATCTTTGGTTAATGATGAGGGTCTTCATGCATTGTTGGAGGTTATATTTTTTGGATTCAAGCAGTGCGATAGCCGTCGAATGTGTGTGTTGCTGTTGGCAGTATTTTAGTTCGTTAATTTTTTTGTTTGTTCTTTTTATTTTTCTGATAATAGTTTTTCTGTTTTGGGGGATTCTGCACTTTCTGTTCACAGGTCTTGGTGGGGAGTATTTTGCACATATGTTTGTGACGGTGTCTACAAAGATCTGCCAAGATGTTTTATTGTTGGTGGAGATGTGTGTATGTGTAAAGGACCAGTCAACATGTGATAGCTCGTTCCTGATTGCATCCCAGTTGGCATTATGGAGATCCATTTTATCAAATGGGTGGGCTGGAGGGAGGTCACTAGGATTAGCTTTCGGCTGGTGGAATTTCATGTTAGAGAGAACCATGTCATGGTCTGAAAGAAGGGTTTTTTCTACTGTAATGTTATGTATAGTGTTAGTGTGGTTACTAAACACTAGGTCCAACATGTTCTTCTGATGTCTTGTTGGTGCAAGGACAAGTTGGGACAAGAAAAACTCATTCATAAAGTCGAAAAGTGACTCTACTGCTTCTTTGTCAGCGGTTGAGGCGGGAGTGCTTGGTTTCAAGCAGTTTGTAGTCCAGTCAATACAGGGTAGATTGAAGTCTCCCATCATGAGTAGGTTGCTAGAATGGCACTGTTGAATAAAGCACTTAATGCTGTTGAGGCATTCTTTAAAGTGCAGTATGGGTGTTTGGGGTGGCCTATAGAGCCCAATTACTGTCAGGTCATTGGCTTTGACTGATTCACAGTAGCCGTTGGAGAATATGCTATTTCCATCTGCCGTAAACGAATCATGCAGGAAAATGGCAGTTCCACCCTTCCTTTTGCCGATACGATCCGCGCGGATGGTTGTGAAATTCTTTACTCTCACTTCGGCTTCCAAGTGGGAGTTGTCAAGGTGGGTCTCAGTGAGAATGAAGAAAGTGATGTGGTGTGGATGGTTACCAACCCAGTCTTCAATGAATTGGACCTTCCATTTTTGTGCATTGATGGAAGGGCTGACACCTTGTGCATTGAGTAGAAATGTGGAGGTTAGTGTAGTGGCTGGTTTTGACTGTTGCAGGGGGCTTGGATTTTTTTGTGTGTTAGTGACAGCAATGTGGGGAATTGGTGCACTGGGGTAATAGCATAGGATGGTGTTGAATGATGGCTAGAATGTTTTTGTGTATCTCTTTTGCCATGTTCAACATGGCTAAAAAAGAATTTTCCTGCTTAGGGAGCAGTTTTTGGCTGGAGGTGTGGTTGCACTGTTGGATAGGGTTGTAGTTTCCACTTTTGTTGTTGTTGTTTTTGTGTCTTTGTGAAAAGACTGGACCAGCATTACTGCAGCATATATATATATATATATATTTACGGTTGTGAATTGTAAAAAATAAATTGTCATCACTGCTATATGAACGTGAAGATTGCATAGTTCTAGGCATGAAAGTACTTGCTCAATAAGAATGGACATTCAATATTCTATCTCTTCATTGTATTATATTATCTCATAATACATTATTATGAGATTGTAAGTAAAACGTGAAAATCAAAGCTGGAATTTCTTTGAGTTGTATATATAAATACACACACGCACATACATACACTCACACATACATACATACATACATATACATACATACATACATACATACATACATACATACATACATACATACATATATATATATATATATATAGACAGATAGATAGATAGATAGATAGATAGATAAATAGTGGAGGCACATGGTCTAGCGAAACACCGAAGCTCCACTCGGCTCCAGCAGAAGGTAATGGCGAACTTCTGCTGACTCCTACGCCATAACTTTCTCTCACTCTTTCCTCCTGCATCTTGCAGCTCACCTGCGACGGACCGGCGTTCCATCCAGGTGGGGAACCTATACGCCAAGGAAACCGGGAAACCGGTCCTTATGAGCCAGGCATGGCTCGAGAATGACCAAACAATATATATATATATATATATATATAGATAGATAGGGATGTATATATATATATATATATATATATATTATATATATATATATATATATATATATATTATATATATATACATACATACATATATATCTTTGGATGTTTCCTTTTCTTATGTTTCTGACGAAGAGCTCCGCTCGAAACGTTATACCCTCCTTCTTTCTTTCCTTTCCTGAGCGTCCAATAATACTATACTTGTCCCACGTCCTCGTGTTGTTGTGTTTTCTCTTTGTGTTTTCATGTTTGGATTAAATACACACACACACACACACACACACACACACACACACACACACACATATATATATAATATATATATATATATAATATTATATTAAATTAGAAATAAAACCACTATTAGGCAAATCAAACAATGAAAAACTTAAGCCAATACATAAAATTAATTAATTTATATTAGTTTAAATATATATCAAACGTATTAAAAGTTTAATAAAAGATAACGAGTAAAACACTACGATCGTTTCATGGCTGTCCAATTCTTAATAATTCGAGTTATGGTTACAGTCAATCTTCAGGTAATTGCTAAACCTCGCTAAGATAAATATTTCAATTACCTGAAGATTGACTGTAACCATAACTCGAATTATTAAGAATTGGACAGCCATGAAACGATCGTAGTGTTTTACTCATTATCTTTTATTAAACTTTTAATACTTTTGATATATATTTAAAATAATATAAATTAATAATTTTATGTATTGGCTTAAGTTTTTCATTGTTTGATTTGCCTAATAGTGGTTTTATCTCTAATTTAATATGATATAATATTTTACTATAAAATTGGATTTAATCCTAAATCTGATTTTTCCCTGTAAGTTTGGATTTATTCCCTAATATTTTATGATATATATATATATATATATATATATTATCTGCATTACTGCCGACACATTAAGCCTGATTCTTATTACTCCCATATCCATTCTTGATGCTGTGGCCTTTGCCTAGGTTAAAGTCTTTGTTTAGTATGGAATTATTTGGAGCACTACTATGCGTGTTTTATACCGAGCTTATCTGACCCTCAGCTATTGGTTGTCTGTATTTTGGTTTATATATATTAGACCGACTTAGGAAAGGAACCACCTTAATAAACGGCTGACTACATCGTGACAACGGCTTCGGTTTTTCCACAAAGTCTAGTAGACATTTAATAAATTCATGAAAAGTGCAACCCAGTTCTTCAACATGTAAAGGCTAAAGATCCCTATAGCGACGAATTTCGCCGTTGTTAACACAAGAACCCACCGTCTGGTGTTCGAGAACTTTGTTATGTATATTGGTTTCAAATTTTGGTACAAGGCCAGCAATTTCGAGGGTGGTAGAAAGTCGATTACTCCAGTACTCAGCTGGTACTCATTTTATCGATCCCGAAAGGATTAAAAGCACAGTCAGCCTCGACAGAATTTGAACTCAGACCGCGAAGACGGAGGAAATGTTGTTAAGCATTTTGTCCTGCGTGCTAATCATTCTGCTAGGTCACCAGTTAACTTTGTCATGGAAATTGACGGGGAAATATTCAAATTGTATAAGAGTAAACCTTCTCATTAAAAGCTAACGTTTTAAAGATAAGTTATACATCAAATAATGTAACTACTTATTTAAAACTACACAAAAGAAATGGAGATTTAAAATAATCAGGTTCACCCGATGTCTTTCCATACAGATCCAAATGAAGCCAAAATCTTCTTCAACTTAATAGAAAAATATATGCTCCCCAATCGAAAATACAATAGCTTCAGTTACAATCGCACCTAACTTTTGGAAAACATCATAGCATGCACACCTACAAACACATCTGAAATCTGTTTGGAAGGAAACATCAAAGATTGACCTCTAAATTGATTATATTACCCTAAATATGTTATTTACGAAACGGGGTTTGCGGGCATAACCCCTCATCATCCCATCTCCAAAACACAATCAATTGGTATATAGGAGGGAGTGAAAGTATTTTCAACTTCCAGAATACCATAGGACATCTAAGGACTATATTCTCCAGCTAAGGCTGCTCACCAACAGAAGCAATGTCTAATTATAATCTAAAATGAAAAATACTAGGAAACATCAGTGCCCTCGGTTATTATATGTAATTGTGTTTGTGTACGCACACGCAAACATACATGCCACTTGATATATATATATATTATACATATATATATATATATATATATATATATATATATATATATATATATATATGCACACACACACACACACACACACACATATATGTATATGTATGTATGTATGTATATATATATATATATATATATATTATACATACATACAAACATACATACATACATACATACATATATACATACATACATATATATATATATATATGAATGTGGTTGCAACCATACATATGTGTGTGCGTGTGTGCGCTTATGTCCAAGTAATGTGCCAAGTTGTATTTATTAATTTCCAAGGTATATCTTTCTTTGCAATATAGGAATGTAGAAGAATGTATTTGTGCTGAGATATGCGAAGAAAGAGAAAGAAAATATATAGATGGATTAGAAAAATAACTTGATAAATGAGAGATTGATAGAAAGAAGAGAAAGAGAATTTGAAGAAGAGAGATAAAGAGAGGGATTTGTCGATGTATAAGGGAGAGAAAGACGTTAGGTAACGAAGAAAAGCTTCGGAGGCTGGATTTCGATCGAGAGAAGAAACGAAAAGAAAACGATATAATTAAATGAAAGGACTGACTCATCCGCATAATGATACTTGTTAGTAGGTTAGGATAATGAAGGAAAATGAAGAAGTAAGAGCTTAAGAGTAAAGAAGCGAAAATGATGGCCGTACAGTCAAGAACTTCGTTTTGCAGCCACTTAGATTCAGGTTCAGTTCTATTTGACGGCACATTGGGCAAGTGCTTTCTACAATGCAAAAGTTCGATGTAGCAAGAATGACCGAAGAATGTAAAATAAAACATGAGAAAAAAAGATTAATCGAAATTTGACGCGGAAAGAATTACTAAGACGAGCCCCTAGTAAGCCCCATCGTCTTTTATGCTTACTGTTACTATATATATATATATATATATATATATATATATATATATATTATATATATATACAGTGCTGACCAAAGATCACCTGACAGTAAATCAAAAACTCCTTTCCTTTCGACCACCAATCTCAGAATCCTTATAAGCCATGTGTGTGTGTGTGTGTGTACATAGTACGTACATACATGCATTAGGTGTCAGGCCTAAAATATTCTCTTGTTTAACGCCATCGTATATTCCCATTGTCTTCACTGCTGTTTCAGTTATCCAGACCAGTACCGTATGTGTAGGATTCCTTCACATCCTACAGATAAACAAGGCACGAACCAACAACTATCATCATCAATATCAGTAGCTTGTAATAGTCTACAACTATCACAAGCATTCTTTGCTTGAATAACTTATTGAAAAATATTAAACACGGTTAAAACACAGACCTTTAGGATACACGCATAGAGAACACAGCTGCTAGTTTCGATCAACGAATTACAACGAGGTTCATAAAACCATGGTACTTTTTGCTTCTCACTTCTCAAACATTATATGACATATTAGAGCAACAGTTCACAATCTTTTACAACTCAGTGCCTCCTTTCACCGAATGTTTTACAAATTCTATCTCATTATATTTTTGGAGAAAAAACCCTGCAAACAGCAAATTATTTTACTGAAGCGTGTGCCACCATTTAGATAATTCCATCGTTTATCGTTTACTCGTTTTAGTCACTGGACTGCGGCCATGTTGGAGCGCTGCCTTAACGGGTTCAATCGAACAATTCGACACCAGTGCCCATTTTTTAAAACTGATATCTATTCTGTCGTTTCTTGTTACGTAGACATAAACAGACCAACACCGGTTGTCAAATACAAAGACATAGTTACAGAAATAAATACACACGCACACACACACGTCGTGATTCTTTCAGTTTCCGTCTACTAAATCCAATCACAAGGCTTTGGTCGACACTAGACTTTAAATACAGATACTTTATTTTATTATTGTTTGTTTTTTTTGGAAAATGAGCGCTTCGAATATAAGGATTTTATCTGGCTAGACCCTTTTCCTGTGGAAATTAAATATAGTCCACTTAAAATCGCTTGAAGCTCAACGGCAGAAAGCAGTTTTATATTTAAAACTAATTTTTGATGAGGAATGTTATGTTTGGAACTACATTTTATCATGATATATTAGGTTTATTGTGTCAGCGTAACTTGCAGAAAATACCAATTCTATTTCCTGCTACATGTTTAACATCATTACTGGAATAAACATGAAATTAAAATTCACAGTGACAGAGTTAAATATTTCGTTTCTAAGAAATATCATGAAAATTCTGCAGCCCGGCATCTCCCTTGGCACCTCTTCGACACTTGCCGACCCTTTGTGTCCTCACAATGTCACAAGGGGGTGCTACGCTACAGATTAAGAACCAGTATATCATTCCAATACTGTTGTTTAACATTAAAATAATTCAGCTGTATCTATATCAAAGATCACTCACCTCTTTTTCCTTTCAACTTGGTGCAGTGGCTAGCTCTGAAGAGGCCGTAGTTACATTCTCTTTGTATCATTTTCACTGTTGCCATCGAACTGGTGAACCGATCTTCACAGTCTTGGTTGCCACCATTGATAGAAGTACATACATAACAATCGATGGCACTCACTGTGTAATAGAAAAAAAAGAAAGAAAGAAAGAAAGAAAGAATGAATAGCAAATAAGAGAATGAGGGAAAGAAAAATATATAGAAGCAATTAGAACGTCGTTGCATGGAATATGAAAGAAAAGAAAAAAACTAATACCAAATCTATGCAGAAACCATACTAATCTCCTCGTTATCATTCTAAGTTTAGTAGAGATGTACAATTGAGGAGCTGATGATAATAAGATTACATCATCACCATCTCCGTCGTCGTCATCGTAGTAGTAGTATTATTATTATTAGTAGTAGTAGTAGTAATAGTAGTAGTAGTAGTAGTAGTAGTAGTAGTAGTAGTAGTAGTACTAGTAGTACTAGTAGTAGTAGTAGTAGTAGTAGTAGTAGTAGTAGTAGTAGTAGTAGTAGTAGTAGTAGTAGTAGTAGTGGTGATGGTGGTAGTGGTAGTATTAGTAACAGTAGTTGTAGTAGTAGTAGTAATAGTGGTGGTGGTGATAGTTTTAGTAGTAGTGGCAGTGATAGTAGTAGGGGTGATGGCGGTGATAGTACTAGTAGTAGCTGTTGTAATAGTAATAATAGTAGTGCGTATGATGGTGGGGTGGTGATATTGGCAGTGGCGATGATGGTATTATTGGTGTACTGACGTCGAGGCCTGAAGATGGAAGAGCTTACATGACTGAAAAAGATACGATTTCAATTGGATGTTGGAAACTTAATCAGGAAATTAGAAATTACTTTCGGCCTGTTGGTTCCTATTTTGATGCAAACATTCAGTATTTTAGGCGAAAAGCTTAAAGGAAGCTGTAACATTTATGATTATGTCAATAGCTTCGCCATTTTCGCTTCAGATAAAGCTGTGGAGGGACGAATTTCCCTTCGCAACCACATGGTCTCAAGTTCCATCCAACTACCTAGGATTTTGGTCATTGTTTTCTGGAGCCTCAGGTTTACCAAAGTCTTGTGAATGAAATTCGGTAACCGAAAACTGTGTGGAATCTCGCTGGAGACATTGTTTACATCTTGGAGGAATAAAGGATCGATCATCACAGCTTTCATTAGCTGCTGGCCTTTGCTTACTTCGTGCTATCAATGATATTTGTGTGTTAAAAAATTGGAATAACACATTTATTTTTTAAGATACTCAAGCATTGGCATGGATTTTCTAAAGACTTCAAGCATGTACTTTTATTAAAAAGACTGCAGTATACTGTTTGCGAAACAATGGCACTGAAATAAGTCACTGTGTTTATGCATTTTCGATGGAGAATTGTGAGAAAAAGCGAAATAATTCTAGTCTTGAATCGAAATCATGTTGCACCCTCTGTTTATTCTCTTCCTCACACCTCGGGAAAATCACGAACCCGTCAAGTGATCCAGACAGAGCACATAGATTGACGCTACATCGCCTCTATATCGCCTATCATTCATAAGACAGGAATATTTATTGAAATGTATAGCACGTAGAAAGCTTTGGCAAAGAAGACAAAATAAATCTATAAATCTACTCAACATCGTATACATACAAAGCTGTCAGTTTGACGCCTTACTTGATATAAAGATATTAATTGCAAAGCCAGTTAATTGGTCGTCTCCTAAGGGTGTCTTGTTGCAAATGACATGATATATTAAATAGCTGGCTTCGACTTTATTAAAGTTGGTCATGAATTGTTCTATATGATTGGGAGACGAATGAAAATGAGTTTGATCATCAAGGAGAAATTATATATGGAAAAAATATATTTCAGTATCTTTGAAATTGCTTCACGAGACCAAAGTTGATCTAGTGTTTTTCCGAATATAGAATCTGAGGCAGAAAAGAGTTTACCCTTCACACTCGAGCTTTTGCAATCCACTAAAGTCAAAACATTAGAAAGGTGTTACGTTTTTTTAAAACTTGCAGTTCGATGGACTTTCAAAGTGCCAAACGAAAAGAGACTGGGAGAAGTACTAAACGCAGGTCTTCGGATCCGATAAAGTAAAGACGGTGAAAGAGTCGGTGGGTGAATCCAATGGTGAGAGCTGACAGTTAAAGAAGAATACAAGACCTGTATGGTAGTAAAATCAGGTACAAAGAGAGAACAGTGAGAAGTTTATCCTAATTTTTCAACAGCTTCTAGCTATCGAAAGACAGCTCCTCATTCCAGATCAGTCACCAGTCAATTGTAGATTTTTCTTCTTATAGCATTTTGAGTTCTAATAGTGTAAGCTATTAATCTTTTGAAATTAAACAGCCAGCCAGTTAACCCAGGGCGATAGACTGGGTGGGTTGTTAGAACGTCGGACCGGATGTATATATATACATGTATATATATAAAAATAATATAATATATACCACGGGCTTCCACAATTTTCGTCTACATAATTAACTCAGAAGGCATTGGTCAGCTCGGGGCTATAGAGGAAAACACTTCGGAAAAAAAAAGGGGCGGCGAGCTGGCAGAAACGTTAGCGCGCCGGGCGAAATGCCTAGCGGTATTTCATCTGTCGTTACGTTCTGAGTTCCAATTCCGCCGAGGTCGAGTTTGCTTTTCATCCTTTTGGGGGTCGATAAATAAAGTACCAGTTTCGCACTGGGGTCGATGTAATCGACTTAATTCGTATGTCTGTCCTTGTTTGTCCCCTCTATGTTTAGCCCTTGTGGGTAGTAAAGAAATATATAGAGGAAACCACTTGCCCATGGTGCCGCGCAGTAAGACTCACCCAAAACTATGTGGTTGCAAAACGACTTTCTTAAAACCAAAGCTATACGTTTCTCTTTCTTTTTCCCTTTTTGTTCATAACGCCAAGAGTACAAGTTTAACATGTGAGTAGATTATCTCAGACCTGTCTTTACTCATCAGATACGAGTACTTTGATTCAGTTAAGACAAAAACTATATTTACGTAACAATGTGTACCAGTCAATCCATTTGTGTGAGTGTGAGTGAGAATACGAGGGGTGTGTGTTTAATAGATGAAAAAGTAATCGAAATCGATTCAGCGTAGAGGCCGGATACGGATGTCAATAAGAGACAAAAAGATAAAAAGGATTAGTGCACAGTACAGGGCATAATGCGCGTGTGTTTGTGTATAGGTTTGTATATGGATGCGCTTTCTCTGTGTGTGTTTATGAGTGTGTGTTTGTGTCTGTGTGTGCGTGTGCGTGTATTTCACGTAAACGTTCACACATATAAATTGCCGATGTATATATTTGTGTGTGTTCGTGTATCTATCTATCTATCTATCTATCTATCTATCTATCTATCTATCTATCTATCCATCTATCTATCTGCATGATATATATATATATATATATATATATATATATATATTTATGTAAGTGCATGTACGTATATTCGTGTGCATATTTGTACAAAGACACAATGCGCTGAACTCTATGACAGTGAAGTAAATAGGTTTATTATAGATCAGCGAGTAAATGCCTATATTGGCACACACTTCATACTTCATCTTGTTAGTACAAAGCATTATAAGATGCTCCACAAATATACAATAACACACACACTAGACACATACATGCTTATATAATACTTCAGAGACACCCGGCGTTGCCCGTATCACATGGAGTTGAAGAATTAGACTTTTCTTTTATATTTCCTCTAATGAACTGGAATACCTATGATTCGAATTTCATTCAAAATTGCAGATTAAGAATTTTGATGAGGGTTCTTTCCCTCTTTACACACCCTAACAAAAATTCTAATCAAGACGTATTTATCCCATACTACTCATGTTTATGCCCAGATTCCCAAATCCAAATCTTATAAAACCTATATATATATATATATATATATATATATATATATATATATATATATATATTTATAAAACTGAAATGCGAAAAGTTTGTTTGTCTGATTTTGGCATTGAGAACGGGTTAAAGGCCACTAGATCCCGTCGGATTGACTCCAAAATTTACAGAGACATGTAAAATGAGGTGATGATGCCAGTGGACTAGGTTAGAAATCTCTATCTTAAAATGTGTCGTTGCTAGGGCCAAAAACGCACTTTGACAAGTCTACTCTCATTCTTTTATGCATCTGTCTTCCTCCGTCACTCACTCTCTTTCCTCCCTTTCCATCACTTTCTATATATAACGTCGTTTAACGGCGTCTAACTCCCTTTCACATTCTCTTTATAACGTCGTCAAACAGCGTTCTATATCTCCCCTTCCTCCCCGCCTTCGACAGCGCTTTCACACACTCTCTCTCTACGTCTGTCTGCATTCATAGAGAACAAATATTATGAATCAGATATTTATTGGGTTAATTTATATATATATATGTGTGTGTTTGTGTGTGTGTTCTATATATAAATATGTATATTGAACTTTCTAATACTTTTTGATAGTTATATATATTTTTTAAAAAATTCTAAATATAAATTAATAATTTTAATTTTAAATTTAAATAATCAAAATTTTTAAATTTTATATTTTATATATTTTGTATATTATATTTCTATTTTTATGTTTTCGTTTATGTTTTTCACTGTTTGATTTGCCTAATAGTGGTTTTATCTCTAATTTAATTATATATATATATAATTTGTATACATATAATAGTGCACACACACACACACACACACGCATATATACATACATATATATACATATATATACATATATATATATTATATATATATATATAATATATTTATATATATATATTATATATATATATACATTATAATATATAATGTATGCATTATGTGGGCGGTTGTGCTGAAAATATGCACACCTATGTTAAAAGTGTTGGCGAGTTTGCATGGCAACTATTTTTTTCCTCAAATGAAAGGCGTGACCTCTAGGACAAAATTCCCCATCTTTTAAAATGTGACCCGAGTAGACCCGAATGAAATCAGGTTATATTAACCAACATGTGAAAAGAGGTCTAAATGCGGCTTGAAGGGGATTAAAATTTACAGGAGCGGGTGTTTAGCAATTCTCTGTTACATGAAGCTAAAAAATTTGCGCCAGCCTTTAAATCGTCAAGGTGTTGCCGTCCCTGATGAAGAAGTTTTGAATGCTTGCCATGGTGAGTCTACTGTCGTGAGAAAGAATCACTTCAAAGCTTGGTGTTTAGGAATTTTCTTTTACATCAAGTTCAACATTTTACGCCAGCCGTTAAACTGCCACTATGTTACTGTCCGTCGTTAAGAAATGCCAGCCATGCTGACTCTACTATCTTCAGATTCTATCCTTTCAAACTTTGGTTTCCAATATTTTTTTTTTTTCTTCAGCTAGCGAGTTCGTCTGTCCCTTTTAAATGTTAGTGTTTTGCTTTCTGCCTTGAAGCAGACCTTTCCGTTGTCACTGCCTGATATTTATGATTGATCTTTCAAACTACTTTCTTTCTCAACTTACTCAAGATCTTTTGTTGTTTATAAATGGGAGAGAGAGATAGAGAAAGATAGAGAGTAAGAGAGTGGGAAAGGGAGAGAGAAAGGAGAGAGAAACAAAGAGGGAGGATCATTATAATCGTTTAACGTCCGTTTTCCGTGCTAGCACGGGTTGGACGGTTTGACAGGGGTCTGGGAAGCCAGGAGGCTGCACCAGGCTCCAGTCTGATCTGGCAGTGTTTCTACAGCTGGATGCCCTTCCTAACGCCAGCCACTCCATGATTGTAGTGGGTTCTTTTTTCGTGCCACTGGCACAGGTGCCACGGGGGTAGGGGCACTGGCAACGGCCACGATCGGTTGGTGCTTTTTACGTGCCACTGGCACAGAAGCCAGTAAAAGCGGCGCTGCCATCGGCCACGTTCGGATGGTGCCTTTTACGTGCCGAAAAGATGCAACAGAAAATAACAACCACACTCTTACTCGCGCGTAGAGCGGGTCACCTTAAGCTAGTATATATATATATATATATATGTATGGCGTTGAACAAAATTTCCTTCCTTTTTTCAAGCGAATATAATTCTAAAGTTTTAAACACAAAGCCATTTATTGGAATTACCATTCCAATATCTTCTGACTTCTTGTGAATCCATTATTCCCTGCTCAAAAGACTTTACTGTCTTTACTCGCAAAAAACTACCCCAGATGAATACTTACAGGCTATTAGGAGTTGAAGGTCTGTCCATTCAATGAACATTTGGAAATCTGAAGTTGCAATGTAGACCGAATATGGAAAGTGCGGCAATACTTCCTGCTGAAGCCAAAGTAAATTCTGTCGATTCTGCAAAGAAATGTGCGGTCTGGCATGGTCAGACAATATTCTTATGTTTATCAAATGTCAGAGGTTTCTGGTGCGTCGTTGCATATTGTTTATCCAGCTAGTAACATTTAACATGCGAATTCATGTCCCTGACTGTTGCAAGAATCTCGTAAATGACAACACTCTTCCAACTCCACCAAATTAAAAGCATAACTTTCTACGAGTAACGTTCCGATTTGGAGGTTGTTTGTGATGGTTACCGAGCTTCTCCATGCTCGTTTGCGCTTCATATTGATATAGACATTGCATCTTCGTGCCCCTTCACTGTTCTCTTTGAAAGGATAATTTCCTTTACATTTCTGCACCGAATTGCAGATTGAAAACGGTTATGTGCGCCTGGCCTCATTTAAGTGACCCTGTTGACATCGGGAAGTTGGTGCAAATGATTTTCAACACTCGATTTGTATATTTGGAGAATATCTACGACAATTCTGGTCGTATAATGGGAGTTGGTGTCTTTTAATATCTTCATTGGTTTCTAATACGGATATACAATCTCATAAGAATTCATGATTATGATTTATATATACCTAAATATTTTTATATTATATCATATATATATGAGTGCACCTATGTATGCTGTGAAGTATTCTGATGCTGTGAAATATATTGAGTGATTAAGAACACTGACCTATGAAATTTGTCCTCTCTTTCTTGGTTTTATATATATATATATATATCACCGTCACCGTGACCGACCAGGCTATCAGATGTTGCTACACAACGCTGGTCACAATGCGCTTCGCATTGTTTTAGCCTTCAAATGACGCCACCCCGCTGGCTAAGCGAGTAGGCCGACAGAAGAAATAGTGAGAGAAAGTTGTGGCGAAAGAGTACAGCAGGGATCGCCACCTACCCCTGCCGGAGCCTCGTGGAGCTTTAGGTGTTTTCGCTCAATAAACACTCACAACGCCCGGTCTGGGAATCGAAACCACGTTCCTACGACCGCGAGTCCGCTGCCCTAACCACTCGGCCATTTATCTCTCTCTCTCTCTCTCTCTCTCTCTCTGTCTCTCTCTGTCTCTCTCTCTCTCTCTCTCTCTCTATATATATATATATATATATATATATATATATATATTTGTGTGTGTGTGATGTGTGTATGTTTGTGTATACGACGGATTTCTTTCAGTTTCTGTCTACTAAATCTACTTATAAGGTTTTGGTCGGCTCGAGGCTATAGTAGAAGTCACTTGCTCAAGACGCCACGCAATGGGACTGAACTCGGTACCATGTGGTTGGGAAGCAAGCTTCTTACCACACAGCCACATCTGTACTTAGAAGTTACGTTGGTCCTGTTGAAAAGTCAATAAATATTTCGAAATAAATACGTAACATCACTGGTTCTTTAGGAATGGATAAAGCAGATGGTTGTAGAATATAAACCCCAAACGGTGTAATTTACGGTATAAAACAGCAGATATAGAAATGATAGAATGAAAGAATGAATGTCAAAAAGCCGGATAACGTTAAAGAGTGAAAGATATAGTCATATACATACATACGTACATACATATATATATATATATATATATATATATATATATGACGAAAAGTTACTGGAAAAAGGATATTATTATTTGCATTTGGAACTCCTTTCATCGAAAACCGGTGATTGTCGTACGCTGATGACGGGTCAAGACCCAGAAACTGCAGTCCGTGCGTATCACTTAGGTTGACGAGGGAAGGATGACCTCCCTTTGCAAATACCGATAGGTCACAGAAAGAGTGCGGATAGCCAGCTGGAGGAGATGTTCTTCTGGGGCTACAAGCTACAGTAACACCCACCCTTAGTGGTTAGCCATATTGAGATGGCAAAATACCTCATATATATATATATATATATATATATATATATATATATATATATATATATATATATAATCGAAGATTGTGTGATTTTATTATTTTCTTTCTTTTTTGCCTGTGTGAGTTACAGATAGTGTTATTTGTGGAGGCATATTTTTAGCGAAAGGAAATAACGGTCTTTTGTGCTGCTATTTCTAAAATTTTCGGTATGTGGTTAAGCAACTTGTTACTAACGTTATCATTGTTTATATATATATATATATATATATATATAATATATATATATAATATATATAAACTGTAAAACAAACTGGGAGGAAAGAGACGAACGAAGTGAAAATTCGAAAATCGAAAATTCAGACGGAAGGCCTAGCATACAGACGTGTCCTGTCTTGCCTTCGAAACACGCTATGTCTGCTAGCCAGCTGATGAAGGGGATTTTTCCTTGTGCAACATGTCCTGTACTTCGTTTTTCTGCTGTACATAATGTTTTTTCTTTTTTTCCCGTTTTCGTTTTCAACTTGTTCCACGTCTCTGTCCTTCTGTTGTAAAAAAATGGCTTTTTCCTTTTTCGTTTCTGTGATTTTTTACGTTTTTACTCTTCTTTGGTGTCCTGTACGTATATATATTTATATATGACGGGAAGCTTTATGAAATAGACAAAAGACGAAGCAGTGGAAAACAAACGAACAATTGTATTAGTATGGCGCTCAGGAATATAAATAAAACAAGTCTTTAACGTTTCGAGCTACGCTCTTCAACAGAAAGAGATACACAGAGAGAAAAAAAACACAGAAAGAAGGAGAGAAAAAATGCGTGCAGTAGCTAACGAATCAACATGGCGATCTGATTTCGGCCAGAGGTCAAAGATCAACATGAGACGCGAGAGCGAAATAAGGGGAGATAATAGGGTTGATAATAGGGTTGATAATAGGGTTGAATGACCAGCTAATAGTGCGTAGGAGGGGTCTGGATGTGTGTATGTATAGGGTTGGTGTATGTATTAGTATGTATAAGGGGGTGTGGTGTGTGTGTGTGTATGAGGAGAGTATTAGTGCGTAGGATTGGTCTGGACTTGCATATGTATGGGGTTGGTGTATGTATTAGTATGTATTAGTATTATTAGTACGTATTAGTATGTATAGTGTGTGTGTGTGTGTATGAGAGAGTATAAGTGCGTATGCGGGGTCTGGACGTGTGTATGTATAGGGTTGGTGTATGTGATTAGTATGTATTAGTATGTATTAGTACGTATTGTATGTATTAGTTGGTGTAATGTATTAGTATGGCACATCATATATGATGTTGATGTGTAAAGTCGTGTGGTGTAGTGAGGAGAAGAGGGGAGGGGAAGAAGAGGGGGGAGAAGGGGAGGGGAAGAAGAGGGGGAGGAGAGGGGGGAAGAGGAAGGGAGGGGAGAAGGAAGGGGAGGAGGGGAGGAAGGAGTAAAGAGGTAGAAGGGGAGAGAGGGAGTGAGGGAGCAGAGGAAGGGGAATAGGAAGGAGGGAGGGAGAAGAGGGAAGAAGGGAAGGGGAGTAGGGGTGAAAAGATGAAGGACTGAAGAAGTAGGGGTCGGGGGGAAAGGATAGTGAGAGGGGGAGAGGGGG
>NC_043005.1:96770464-96787964 GCF_006345805.1 Octopus sinensis | reverse complement strand
TGATCTTGCCTTCTGCTTGTTCTCTCTAGAAAAGTCTGTAGGACTTGGGCAGGGCGTAGACGCTTGGCAGATCAGTCCGTGTCTGAAACCATTCTTGCCAGGTTATTTTCAACGGGTAGTTCTTGAGGATGTGTAGAGTAGAGTTGGCAGTATAACTGTTTGCTACACCGTCATCTTGGTATCCAGCCTAATACCTCTCCTCTCCCACACCGATTCACGTAGCTGCACAGATGCTGAACTATCCTTGGCGATGCGTGTGTCGACCTCATCGTCAATGTTTACAGATCTGGAGAGTGTGCTGACGAGGAACATGGTACTTATCAACAGCCTTCAGCATTTACCCTTCGACAGTGATAGAGGGTTCTGCACACGACTTCTGACGGGCAGATTGGTACACTTCTGAGTAGTGATTTTGATGCCGAAATTGTTGCAAGCAGTGGAAAAGCTCTACTGCATCTGGACCTTTGTAGCAGCATTGAGTGCGCAGTCACTTGTGAACAGGAAATCGCATACTGAGTCTTCTTTCACCTTCGTCTTTGTCTGTAGTCCACATCTTCTGCAAACACGACAGACATGATTTTTGGACAGGTGCACTATTATTTATGTCTCTGTTGTTTCGAGATTTATTTAAGTCTGTGTTGCTTCGAGATCAACATGCACACCCAGCCCAGATGGCGACTATGGTAAGTGCTATTACTCTGGATCTGAGTAGAGCTGGGAACAATAATTGCAAAGCGGTGGTTCTACATTCCTCAAAACCTGGAACTCCTGAACCAGGAACGCAGTACCGAATGCAGTTTAAAGTCATACCCAGGGCAACATACACACACACTCACACAAACACACACAAACACAGAGGCACGCACGCACGCACACACATACACACACACACACACACACACACACACACATTCACATACGCTTACGTACGCAGACACAAATACAGACACAAATTTAAGTTCAGATCCGTTAACATACTAGGCGGGCCAACATTTTAAAGCAAGGTACTTAATAACATCTGATGGAGTATAAATATCTTTATTTGTATGATGGCAATTACAAAACTGCCCTTCTGGCTCCCAGTATGCATGTATGTTGATTTGTATTTGCGTCACGTGTGCGCACGTGATTACGTATGAGTGTTTATGAGAGTTAAAACGAATCAGTATAAGAATGTCAATATCTTAACTACTCAGGTAATTTCTCTCTTTCTGTCCGTATGTGTGTGTGTGTTTACATATATACATATATCTACATACATATATATGTATGTTTGTATAACATTATATGTAATGATGCCAGTAGTACTTACCCTAGATATAGAAACAAAGACTGGAATAAAATACAAAGAACTTGTGACAAAGCAAACAGGGCGAGCACGTTGTATAAAACCGACAAATATCAAGGAGTGATGTTTGTAGAGGCCACAGGCCATGGAGAACTAGCCTGTAGACTTAAAAAGCTGTGAAAGAGACCAAACTCAACATTAAGATTGTTGAAACTCCAGGGAACTCCATCGGATCACAACTATGTAGGCCTTACCCCTTTAAGAATACCATATGCACCAATGATAACTGCATGATATGTAGGATTAACCCTGACATTAGCTATAGAACTAGAAATGAAGTTTACAGCATAATATACATAGAAGGTGCTTGTAAAGACATGAGCATGACGTACAAAGGGGAGACATCTCGGAGCATTGCGGAACGACTAAATGGACATCTGAGACAATATGACGACAAAAAACAGTCCTTTATACTCTAACAACATGCCAAGGACTAACATAGAGGCAACTTCAGTCAACTTGGCATCCGCATCTTATCCAAGCTCCCAAAGGACCCAACACTCAGACAAATACAGGAATACGTCCTCATAAATGAAAGTTCCCCAATACTAAACAGGAAATATGCATAGTAGATATCATACCTCCATACCCGCAGTTTACATAGGTAGAGTAGAAAAGTTAGTGGGCTGTTATGTAGATAGATGCGTATATGTGTGTGTACATGGGTATGTATATATGAATATGCACATGTATGTAAGCATATCGATATGAAAGTAAACAGGATAGGTACATAGGTTATATGAACAGACAAGCACACATAGGCACACATACACAAATGAAGACTGAATCACATGACCATGTATACACACACCAACTTTACACAAGGACACATATGGAGACACACGTCCACACTTATGGAGATATACATCCATACATACAAACACAGTTCATAGTTGCAAAGCAAACACACGCTCACGCACACACTCAGACATGCACACATAAGGAGATAGAGGTGCACACACACATACATAAAAACACACAAACACGGAAACACAAACACATGAATATACAGAATACATACGTGCAAATGGTTACACATACATACACATATACATATGCACACACACATATGTGAATGTGTGAATGCGTGAATGTGTGTATCTATACTAATGCACACCTATATGAATATGTGTATTGGCATAGATACACACACACACACCTGTGTGTATGCGATCGTATATATATATATATATATATATATACACATTTGTATTTGCATATGCATAACGTTCGAGGGTTTTTATCCCTTTCCGTATTCAGTTACCTGTACTTTAGCGTAGTAATAAAATGTTTCATACTGACATTTCTATGATATTCTATAACTATCTATGCGCATGCGTAAGTGTATTTGTTTTCATGGTAACCAAAACGAAAAACAAAACAAAACAGAATTGTGATGACATTCGGCGACAACTCATTGGAAACATTATTTATTGATTAATTATATTTATAATTGAAACAACTCCATTGCTTTGACGGAAGCGAATCTAACATATTTATCATACTAAACTTCGTAACCTACCGTCTAACTATATGTATAGTTATGCGTATAAGTGTATGTACACACTAAAGCACACATATGCGTGCACTCTCGCATACACATGCAAACGCACACGCTTACTCACACACGCCTGTATAAATGTATATATGCTTATACAAGCAACACATTTTTTCAATATATATACGTGTGTGTGTGTGTGTGTGTGTGTGTACTTATATTCCTACAGAGTGAGAAGGGGGAGATAAATGTATGAGTGTGTATAAGTATGTGTGTATATACATACACACACATACGCCCGCACGCACGCACACACACACACATGCACACACACAGGCACAGGTATTAAGCTTGTGATTTCGCAGACGGACTCGTTGAAGATGGAGCTTACTGTGGAAGATTTTGCCATCAAGTGGCAGAGACTTGAAAATGGTATTTGGCGAGGTATACAATATCCGTTTTGCTGTTGTGGCTGTCGTAAATCTTCTACCAGGAATGAAAGGAAAGCAATCTAGCATTCAAAAACGCGTTTGACTTTAAGCTCCCTGAAAATTCAACAGAGAAAGGATAATTGAGAAATAATATCTTCGGTAATCAAGAGTCTGTGATTTCAACAATTCGGGAAAAAGAATCCAATCCAATACCTTGGAAAGAATTATAACAACACCCTGAAAGACAACGGCAAAGACACTGAAACGCAAATAAACTCTGATTTAGGACAGTTGACAAAAGTCGACTACTTGGAAGATTTATGGAAAGGTGCTTCCAGTATGGCATCATGTCCAAACTACAACGGCCATTCTTTCTTTATGACTTTGCACTGATGCAGGGGGAGTCAAAATAGTGAGTGTGCTGTAAGTTCGTACAAAGGTGGCTAGGCGTTCCCTCCTTTATCAGCTCGATCAAGCTGCACTACGAGATATTTAAGCTCTGCGTACCAGTTCTATCAGTAGTTGAAGAATTCAAAGGCATTAAGGTTAAAGAGATTCAGTACATTGATGAGAGAAACAGACACACCAACAAGAGCATAAAAGTGACAGGAAGTGGAAGCTTCAGTAAGCTGTGAAGGAATGGAAAGCGTACAGGCATCGCCAAGCGATTGCTGGAGAGATCAGTAGTTGGCAAATGATAGAGGATTGTCGATGTCACGGGCAAGCGAGTGCCAATAGACCACAGGGTTCGATATTCGACAGAAGAAACTGTCGTGTAAAAGTGGTAGTGTTTGCCTATCAGGCAGTGAGATCAGGAATTTGAGCGAATGTTGTCTGGAGGGAACTCTGGAATATTACCAAGGGAAATATGTTTCTCACCTGTATTTTGTCGCTGACCTCTCCTCAACGCTGAATATCATGAAATTTTCGGTAAAATAGAAAGACTCGTCTTACAAGCAGCGTGGAGTAACTATTTGCACCCAGAACTACATTTTGACAGTATGCTCAACTCTACTCAACTCTACTCACAGGTGTAGAATAGAGTTGACAGCATAAGACTAAATGATAGTCCAACACAAATGGGAGGCATGGCAAGACCCTTAGAGAAATTGCCAAATTAAGGCCAACAAGCATTAGGCATCACCATCCAAAGGAATAATATAATCTGGTGGAATGTTTGGGGATATGGCCTGAGCAGGGATAGAGTGTACAGAGTATACTCAAACCAGAGGTGTTCCCCGAATGCTGGCATCAGATTAGATTGCGTTAAAGGTACCCAAAGATCAATTAGTGATGATACTCTCTCGGATCTTTTTCGTTTGAACCATTTTGCTCAATTTTAAAAAAATGAAAATTCACAGATGTCTACACACCACACGCACAAAAACACACAATGGGCGTAGGGAAGTATATCTCTTACCTCTTACAAAGCCTTACTTGTACCAAGTCCAGCAGAGCGATATTTTCTGTTCTTGAATGGTAGACTTTATTGGTCACTCACTTTAACACCACCATCATCACATCAACTTGGGTGATTTCAGCAGGGTCCACTTTATTACAAGGATTCAGTTCAGTTCTCCAGACTGAGGACAACTTCCCTCCTCCCACACATTACACTGTGTAATGAATTTTTTCTTTTTCTTTGGCCAGTAACTGTTATTTCCTATTTGCTTCTAGCTAGGAATCAAAGGAAATGACTTCTCTTCCCTTCAAACTCTGATTTTGTCACCTGGACATCAATGCAGGCTAATTAAGAAAATTATATCCGTTTATTTCTTTGAAATATTAGATGTAAAAGCCGTTATGGACCTTTAAAATTAAAAAAAATTGCTGATTATAGCCAATCAGAACCTCCCATTATCGTTAAAAATCGCAACTGTCATGTTTCCATAGCAACAAAATTTCCCTAATTAAACCATCATTAACACTCGCCATAATAGTAAAATATCAACACATAATGTCATTAGCGCCACCACTGCTATCACTACTACTACTACCACCACCACTATCACTACTACTATCACCACCACCAAAACCGCCACCACCACCGTCATTACACCAACCAATGTCTCCACTATTTCATCGAAGACCACCGTCACTACTCTAAGAAATATTACCACCACTAAGACCACCACCACCACCATCAGCATATCAACAACAGCCAATGTCGTCATCACCATCACCACAACTACTACAACCCAATCAAGAAAATCACGACCACAACTTTTACTGTAACCGCCGCCACTACCACCACCACCACCACCACCACCACCACAGCCACCGCTGCCACCGCCGCCGCCAACACCAATAACGACAACGACGACAACAACATCAAAAATGGAGCTGATAACAGCTTTTATTAAATTTTTGTCATCTTTAGATGTTTTGTAATGTCCTCGTTTTTCTACCAGATTGCGATTGGAAAGGTATTTGCAGTAACAATAAAGTTAGTAGTGATGATGGTAGTAGTTTTGGTGGTGGTGGTGGGGATGTTGGTGACAACGGTTGTGGTAGTGATGACAGTACTGGTAAAGGCGGTGTGGGTAGGTTATGGGGGTAATAGTGGTAGGGAGGATAAAATCAACGCCAACACGTGCAATTGCGATTTCCGGTATATCGAAAACGGAGAGTTCTGATTGGCTAAAGCTGGAAAAAGAAATCTCAGTCTATAAAGGTTCGTAACTTGTTTTCTTATTAACTTCTCGTAAAAACATGAATGTGATTTTCGTAAATAGCATGCAAAACTACATACATATGTGGAGAAAATTTCCCAAAAGATCGATCAGTGTTTCAGACAGGGGGGGAAAGCCTGCTTTCTTGTGAGTACGTGTGTGAGTATACATACGTATATGCCAACATACATACATACATACATACATACATAGATACATACATACATACATACATACATCCGTGCAAACATGCGTGCACATACACACACACGCACACACACAAACCACATAGTTAACATCATAAGGACTGAGAAAATTTTTTTTTCAACCGGTCAATCTCGAGGCAAATATCGCTAGAAATAACAGGTTGTGTAAATATATTATGAAAAAAAATAAACTTTTGTATATAAGAAGTTGAAGGCTGCCGATGGGACCTAGATAGATAGATGGTTAGATAGATAGATAGACAGACAGACAGACAGACAGACAGACAGATAGATAGATAGATAGATAGATAGATAGATAGATAGATAGATAGATAGATAGATAGATAGATAAAGAGATAAAAATAAAAAATAAATAAAGGCTATAATAAAATACAGAATAGTAAATAATAATGTAAGAAGCCTGCCTCTGAACTGCATGGGTTAGTGTATTTTTACTATAGTCTCGGGCTGACCAAATCCTTGTGAGTAGATTGGTAGACGGAAACTGAAACACACACACACACACTCACGCACAAATATATACATACATACATACATATATATATATATATTATATAATATATATATATATAATATATATATATATATATATATATATATATATATATTATATAATTAGGGCTTAGTAAAATAAATTACTTTGCCACATACTGAACTTAGTAGAAATAGCAGCCAAAAAAAATTTTGTTAGCATTTCTACAACTTAAAGAAAATTTCTCTCAGATAATGTTTACTCCAGATAGCCCACGAAGGTTTGGAGGTAAATACAGAAAAATATCACAAGTACATAGATCGTTTGAGTACCAGGCAGTGGCTCTCATGGCTTCTGATCTTAACTGATTGGAAGTGTTATCATGTACATTGTTTTGTCTTGGTATAAAAGATGGGCTACAGCAAATATTCTGCTCAATACCACAGATTTGCTTGTCAGTTGTTTGACCTTAACCAGTTGAGCATGTCCCTTAGTGGCTGACGATATGTGCATCTCTGATCACGAGCAGAAGTAGTGGGGGAGCATCATAGCCATGTGTTGAGAGGGATTCTTTGGGGTTTGAATAATTCACCTCTGGAAACATGGGTGGTTCTTTCAACATCCTTAAACAACCCTTATTCAGGGACCTTTTGAGCGGGATGGGCTACTCAACCTGAAGAAAATTCTAACTGGGCCCCACCTGCAAGGTCATGTGCTGTTTATATTGATATGAGATCACCATGTCGCGCACATATGGTTGTGATGCATGTGCCTGGTGTACCCTTATCAGACGGGTAGTCATGATGGGTATATTGGGTTTCGTATATTTTGCCCCAGTGTCACTTTGATGGCATGCACTGCTCTCTCACTCAATAATAATAATAATAATAATAATAATAATAATAATAATAATAATAACAATAACATCAAAAAATACCCAGGTTCGAAATTTCCCCAAGACGCCTGAAGAACGCTGGAGGGTATATCAGCCGAAACGTTGTGTTAACAACAAACAAGATGAGGACATGTATCTGTCGAATGTATATAATGTAAATAAGTATCCGGATTGTTGACATAGTAACGAAGCTCAAGCACGCAGAGGGAAGCTGCTTGGCACAGATTGACCTTGTACTCTGCTGTGCATGTGCACTAAATTTTAATGCTCTAGCTTCTGCTGTTTACAGCAGTGATTGGAAGGAAGGTGTGTATAGGGTGTGATCGTCGCCTTGACCTTGACAGAGAAAGTTGTCATGGTGATACCTGCTCAGAGGCCTACACAAAGTCGCAGAAAGAGTATGGTGAAGAGTATAAGAGCAGCACACAAGTGTACGAGTGATTCAGACGTTCCCAAGATGGTCGAAAAATGTCGATATTGACTAACGTCCTGGGAGACCCGCAACCTGCAGAACTTAGAAAAACATCGCAGATGTGCGTGCAGCTGTGAGGGGGAAATCAATGAATCACCATCCGTGAGTTATTAGAGGATGTGCAGATTAGTTACGGTTCAGTTCAGTCCATTATTACTGAAAATTTGGGTATGAGACGCGCATCTGCCAAGTTTGTGCGAAAACGTCTTTCAGCTGATCGAAAAAGACACTCGGGTTTCAATCTCCTTGATTGTGTAGATAATGAGGAAGACTTTTTGAAACTTTGTGTAGGTCTCTGAGAAGGTTTCGCCAAGCTTTTGGCAAAATTTTATGCAGATTCTCTGCTCAACTTTCTGCTGCACGCACATCTGCGATGTTTTTCTAAGTTCTGCAGGTTGCGGGTCTCCCAGGACGTTAGTCAATATCGACATTTTTCGACCATCTTGGAAACGTCTGAATCACTCGTACAAGTATAAAAAATTCCATATAATAACTTTTTGATTTATTAAAAAATATCTCCATCGCCAGACGATATGTCATTATTAACGAATGGCATTTGAGAGAGAGAGAGAGAGAAAGAGAGAGAGAGGAGTGAGAGAGACGGTGAAAGAGAAAAGTTCCTTTTTCAATCGGAAGAGCACAACTCCATCATTTCAGCTTCTTTTCAGCTTGTTTTTCATGCCGACAGATCTATAAATATCGCTTTCAAGAATGCACTAGGTTAACTAACCCAACCAAACGTTATAGCAAACCTTTTCAGACTTGAAAGGGAAACGAAAAAGGGAAAATTGGGGAACGAATGTCGTAAAGGGGACCCACCAGGGAAATGAAATCGGATCGTGAACACGATTGCAGGGTGATCTTGTGACCCCACTGCGACTCTAACCAACGACTTGGATAATTAATAATACCTTATTGATGGTTAGTTGCATTAAAGAGGAAACAAGAACCTGTATGTATGTATGTATGTATGTATGTATGTATGTATGTATGTATGTATGTATGTATGTATGTATGCATGTATGTATGTATGTATGTATGCATGTCTGTCTGTCTGTCTGTCTGTCTGTTTGTCTGTCTGTCTGTCTGTATGTCTGTATGTATGCACACACATAATTACCTAGATATATATATATATATATATATATTGATGGTGTTAAAGAAATTCTGATGACATTAACATATGAGTAGTTCAAATATATTAAAACATAGATAAGCATTTATATACATAGACAGATTTATACATACACATACACACACACACACACACACATGTATATATATATTATAATACGCGTGTGTATGCGCGCGCGGTTGTGTATGTGTGTGTGAGCACATATGTGTTTGCATTCATATGATGCTGATGATGCATTATAATATGTGAATATATGTAATCATAAAACAAATTAGTTTTTATGACGTCTGCAGCTAGACTACACGTATAAACTCCACCCCCCTTGCTCTCTTTCTCTGTAAATATATATATATATATATCCTGCTGAACGAGGATAAATTTGAGCTAATCCACTTTGGAAAAGAGGATGCCCTGAAACTCCCATACTCCCTTCCTTCAGGTGAAACTCTCGCGGCGTCCAACAACATCAGAGACTTGGGAGTAATTGTGGACAACAACATAAGCTGGGCCACTCATATAAACACCAAAGTTGACATGGCCCGCAGAATGTGTTCCTGGATTCTCAGAACTTTCCAGTCGAGAGATATCCACACCATTATCCTTCTCTTCTCCACTTTTGCCCGACCCCACCTTGAATACTGTTGCCCACTGTGGTCTCCCCACACAATACAAGGTATCATAAAAGTTGAAGCACCTCAAAGGGTAATCACAAAAAAGATAGATGGCATGACAAGCCTCGACTATTGGGGTCAACTAGAAAAGCTAAAACTCTATTCTCTCCAACGTCGTCGTGAGCGCTACATCATCTGCATGATGTGGAAAATATTCCATCAGCATTGCCCAAATGATGTTGGCATCACCTTTAAGGTACATCCAAGGCTTGGGCCCCGTGCCATCCGCCCAAAACAAAAATCGCACTCTCATCTCATAACAACAATACGGCACAATTATTTCACCTCAATTGGCCCCGCTCTCTTTAACATTACACCAAAACACATTAAAACAGAAACTGACCCTATAGGGTTCAAGAAGTCTTTGGACAGATTCCTTCAAGAAATCCCGGATAAACCCCCTACAACCGGATATGTCTCTGTAAACAATAACTCTCTACTTGAGTGGGCCATAGTGCCCAAATTCTGACTTGAAAGACTTCACCAGGTGGTGCTATTAAGTTAGACATGGCCTGGGCCAATAATGGCCGAAACCTATCAAAGTATCAAAGTATCAAGTATATATATATATAATATATATATATATATATATTATATATATATATATATTGATGGTGTTAAAGAAATTCTGATGACATTAACATATGAGTAGTTCAAATATATTAAAACATAGATAAGCATTTATATACATAGACAGATTATACATACACATACACACACACACACACACACATGTATATATATATTATAATACGCGTGTGTATGCGCGCGCGGTTGTGTATGTGTGTGTGAGCACATATGTGTTTGCATTCATATGATGCTGATGATGCATTATAATATGTGAATATATGTAATCATAAAACAAATTAGTTTTTATGACGTCTGCAGCTAGACTACACGTATAAACTCCACCCCCCTTGCTCTCTTTCTCTGTAAATATATATATATATATATATATCCTGCTGAACGAGGATAAATTTGAGCTAATCCACTTTGGAAAAGAGGATGCCCTGAAACTCCCATACTCCCTTCCTTCAGGTGAAACTCTCGCGGCGTCCAACAACATCAGAGACTTGGGAGTAATTGTGGACAACAACATAAGCTGGGCCACTCATATAAACACCAAAGTTGACATGGCCCGCAGAATGTGTTCCTGGATTCTCAGAACTTTCCAGTCGAGAGATATCCACACCATTATCCTTCTCTTCTCCACTTTTGCCCGACCCCACCTTGAATACTGTTGCCCACTGTGGTCTCCCCACACAATACAAGGTATCATAAAAGTTGAAGCACCTCAAAGGGTAATCACAAAAAAGATAGATGGCATGACAAGCCTCGACTATTGGGGTCAACTAGAAAAGCTAAAACTCTATTCTCTCCAACGTCGTCGTGAGCGCTACATCATCTGCATGATGTGGAAAATATTCCATCAGCATTGCCCAATGATGTTGGCATCACCTTTAAGTACATCCAAGGCTTGGGCCCCGTGCCATCCGCCCAAAACAAAAATCGCACTCTCATCTCATAACAACAATACGGCACAATTATTTCACCTCAATTGGCCCCGCTCTCTTTAACATTACACCAAAACACATTAAAACAGAAACTGACCCTATAGGGTTCAAGAAGTCTTTGGACAGATTCCTTCAAGAAATCCCGGATAAACCCCCTACAACCGGATATGTCTCTGTAAACAATAACTCTCTACTTGAGTGGGCCATAGTGCCCAAATTCTGACTTGAAAGACTTCACCAGGTGGTGCTATTAAGTTAGACATGGCCTGGGCCAATAATGGCCGAAACCTATCAAAGTATCAAAGTATCAAGTATATATATATATATATATATATATATATATATATATATATATATATTATAATATATATATATATATATATATATATATACATATATATATATGTCTGTGTGTGTGTGTATATATATATATGTCTGTGTGTGTGTGTGTTGTGTGTGTGTGTGTATATATATATATATATATGCGACCGCGTGTGTACCGTTGGCGATTTTTTTTCCTCCGCCTTCCCTTCCATGGATCTTTCCTTTTCCTATGTTTCGGACGAAGAGCTCCGCTCAAAACGTTAAACCCTCCTTTTTTCCTTCTTTCCTGACCGTCCAATAACACTATACTTGTTCCACGTCCTCGCGTTGTTGTGTTTTCTCTTTGTGTTTTCCTGTTTGGATTAACTATATATATATATATATACACATACATATATAGATTGATACATACATATATAGATTCATACATACATACAAATTAGCTGCCCATCGGCTGTTAAAATAAAGCTGAAGATCAGTGAAAAAGAGAATATCTACGCTAAACTATTGAGAAATCTGCAGTTACTCTATCCAGATTACAAGTTCAGGTTTATACCTGTAATTATTGGGTCCCTGGGATTTGTAACACAATTCCAAAATACCAATCTTGTGAAATTAGGCTTCTCAAAGTCAGAAAGGAGAAAGCTAATTCGAAGACTACAGATCCAATCCATCACTGGAACTGTAAAAATCTGTAAAACTTTCCAGAGTTTTATCATTTAAATATATATGAGCATGTCTAGATATGCAACTATATGCAGGAGAATACATACATAAAACAAAGCATACAAGTCTGCACATACATACATACATACATACATACATACATACATACATACATACATACATACATACATACATACATACATACATACATGCATACATACATGCATACATACATGCATACATACAAGCAAAAATACCCTGTTGTTGATGTTGAAATTCCAATGACGGAGCCTTGGGTCTAGTTTAGAAACCGTTTCTTTCTCTATTGGCAAGACATCTTGAAATAAAACTGGAAATACATACATCTGTTTGTATATGTGTGTCATACATATACATCAGCAGCAAAAAGGAAAAACAAAACTGTACCAGCGGAAAATCAGCATTGAGTCTCTCTCAGAGCCAGTAAAGGTAGAATGCCAATATCATACTCTGCTATGTATCAATCTGGAACAGTGCGACACCACTGAAAACACAGGATACGCTTTGAACACAGATATTTCTAAAGCTTGCCAGGAATCCTTGAGCTTCACGCCAAGAAAACACCAATTTGACGAGAACAACGTTCAAATCATGCAGTTAACTGAACGCAAACGGCAATTTAAGCTTACCAAATGAAAGCTTGCTGCAGGCAAAGGTTGCAGACAAAAAATGTGCAATTAAGAAGAATTGATGGCAGATCCAGAAACTAGCCAGTATGCATGACACAAGACATTTATTCTGTACTTCTGCAATCTTTGATCCTAAAATAAGTGATCTAAAGACGGTACAAAGCTTATAAAAGAATGCATGTCCCAGAAACTAATGGAAAGACTTGGTTACTAATGACTGGGCAACAGCGATGAACCTAGCTGCGCCAACGGAATAGAAATCCTTCTCTCTACAAAAAAAAAAAAAATAAGTAAAATAAATACAAGGAGTCCAATGGCTGAGATATAAAATTTGGGAACGAATCACAAGAAAGCTTCAAATTAGGTTTCATTATAGAAGCAACAATCGATAAAAATTGACCTCAGTAATGCAACAACTATTACCATTTTGAGGGGAGGAAAATAAATCAGCACACTGCAGCTACAGAGGAATCATATCTTTAGCAACTGTTGGGAGAATTCTGGCAAGAATCCTATTTAGCCGATTCATCCGACCATCGTGGACTCACTTACCTGAATCAGAACCTGGTTTTCAACTTTCGCCTGGAACTATCCATGTCATCGTCTGTGCTCACCAGCTTTCTGACAGTTGCTGTGAGTAACCTAAGTCATTCTACTTTGCTTTCTTCGACATGTCTAAAGCATTTTATTCCTTAAATCACGAACTTGTCTGTCCACAAAAATTCATAGAAAGGTGTAGAATGCAGTTGTTATATGCACTTTTAATGTGTATTTGTGTGTGCGTTTGTGTCCTCGTTGGGTTTCCGTACAAGTTCAGAGTACCAAAATGATGCAGTTGGTCCCAAACATATAATTATGTTGTTACATTTTAGCCACACATCATTAATTTTTTTCTTATATGATATTTAGTCTACTTAAAATCCCCTGCGCCATTCGAAAACATAAAGTTAATAAATCACCAAGATTCGAATAGCAAGAAAAATCCATTCTACTTTGCATAATATAAAAAATTATAAGAAACAAACAAAAAAAAAACCTTGAAGTGCATTGCTCCAGTTTTTTCAAAGATTCAAAATATGAGAAATATGCATAAAAGTGTTTCGATATTTCTTCACTGGATATGTTACGCAGGGTGCCGCATTATGATTAGTGTTACACATCGGGGTTATTTTAAACTAGGCTACAGATTAAATTTGGTAGGGGATCACAAGTACTTTGCACATAGCTATACATACATACATACATACATACATACATACATACATACATACATACAAATATACATACATACATACATACATACATTCTCAAAGGATGTAGTATTGGAGTTTGGTCAGGATAAATGTTGTTATATGGCTGTGAAAAGGGGGAAAACTATAAAACAGACTAGTAACATCGCCATTAATATTTTGACTGTTTCCCCTGTATCTGACCAGGAATGAAGAGGTATCTAGGGGTGGATGAAAATATATCTTACAGTAGCACCTGTAACAAAACACGTGACACTAAAGAATATTACAGCCGAATAAAGAACATTTGGACCTCAGAACTCTCTGCATTCAATAAAACAGTGGTCCACAATGTGTTTGTAGTGCCAGTACTCATACCAACATTTGGGCTGCTTGATTGGACGCTTGATAAGATCCGAGCCATTGATGTGAAAACCGGAAAAATACTAACAAGCACACATAATTTCCACACATACAGTGATTTAGACCGCTTCTACCTAAAACGAAAATAAGGTGGCCGAGGTTTAACATCGATCCAAAATTCCCTTGAATGTCGCATCATATCCCTTCGGCAACATCTTTTTACCACCATGTGTCGAAGTGCATCCCTTCACCGAGTTTGCATCGGTTGTCACATTTTACGGCTTTACCTGCATCTCTATTCCTTTTTTGAACCAGGTACTTGGCTGATATTTTCTGTTCCTGGATTGCAAATGCATGCCCTTCAAAAATGAGAGTTAGTAATCCGGCTATTGGTCCTTGATAAACTGCTTTGATGATCGATGTTACTATCATCACGGAGCTTTCTACTAACATATCCATACATAGTCTTCTGCTTATATAGGCTCACCGTTATATCTGATGGTAGAGTCGTGCGACTACTTTGGGCATGCATTCTAGTTTATCAGACAGTGTTGCTCAAGGAACTGCCTGCCAAGTCTTATGATGTTATCACCCAACCACCTCCTATTCCGAAATAACTAAATATATTCTTTCATTACATGCGTTTAGTATTTCTGGTGTGAGGGCTTTGATTCTACACAATACAGAACCCTTTGGTTTCAGCTGTCTCCTGCATTTCTTAATCAATTTTGTGAATTTTCTTTACCTGTTCTTTCTTTAGTTATTTCAGGTATTGATCAAATGGGAGTTTTTCGTACCGTCATTTTAACACAGCTTTCTGAATTTGTTGGCTTTTAGTAATAAAAAAAACATGAGGCTTTAAAAAAAAATGTTCGTTTATTTTTTAGCTAGTTGTATTACTTCTCAGATGTTCTTTAATTGATATTCATAAGTTCCTACAGTCTATATTTTATAATAGTGTTTTTAATTGTAGAAACCTCCTACCTTCCTGTATTCATAGTAAATGAAATTTTTCCAAGGTAGATTTTAAATGGTATGTTCTAAAAGCATCCATTATTTTTCCTTTTTTTCTTTTTTTTGTATCTAGACTTGCTAATCCATTTAGTACCTAGTTGAAAATATGATTACGATGAAGTATTTCTGGGACAACTTGAGTATTCATGTTTGTTACATTAATTTCTTTTTTCTTTTGCTTCTTTTTAAAATATTGATCATATGTGTATTACTTCCTCGTGTACTAGGAAGCATTTCTTCTTAATGCATATTACTCCATCTATATCTATTCTTCACTGTCTGGTTCATTGTTTTCTCAGACTATCTGACCGAGTTCTCTTCTCTTTGTTTCTTTATCTATTACGATATTATTGTTCTTCATTAATTACCCCTTCTGCGAGTTTGTCTTGGCGAACTTTTCTAATTTGAATCTCATAACAATTATTCTTATAAATCTGTACATTGTCTGTGGAAGTGTACAATTATCTGCAGTATAAAACCTGAGGCCGCTCGCATGCAAAATATAGTCAATTGTTCTTTCTCAGCATTAGCATCGGAGATGAGGCTGGTGTAGCATAATGCGTAAAAGCATTGGCGCCAGATACAAAGGGGGTGGAGAGAGGTTGCCTCCTTGGAACACTCCCCTTCTCATAGTGAAGAGATAACTTTTTGTAATTTCTTCTTTTGTCTATATCAGTACAATTGTTTGGTATTAACTGAGTTATTCATTAATTTTATCCGATTATTATTGGTGCCATATTGCTCATAGATAAAACTTCTATAATTCATATGTAGGGGAAACTGAAAAGCCTTCTTTTAGCTATATCAGCTTTGTTGTTGTTGTTGTTATTGCCGTTGTTGTCGTTACTGTTGTCATTCTTGTTTGTCGGGGAATCGCGCATTTACTGGGCTCCATTTTAAGCGATACCATCAGGGCTTACTTAACAAAAAATATGTTAGGGTTTCGTTTTACCGACGTAAACATTTGCAATAATTTGAACGCCCGTTGCCATTAAACGTGTATATATTTTTTACAGTTACCGTTTCTATTGTTATTTGTGGGTCAGAATGCCCTCCAAAGTGACATAAAGAGATCTTTGCCACAGCATTAGTAGCAGTAACCTCTATAACGTAAACAAACACCCGCCCTTCAAACATTGAAATAAATTATAAAACGGCAGACAATAATATTTAACATAAAATTTCAAGAGCAAACACTTACAGGAAACACACAAAAACAATATACTTGAAAATATTAATTTAAAAGGAAAATCAATAAAATCAGGATAAAAGACACAAACAGGAGTCAGAATGCCAAATACATCAATCTTTCACCTTTTGCAAATGCTGTTTGTCATATAAAGAGCTTCTCTGTATGAGCCAAGTCTAGAATAGGGAGAACGTTTGGAGAAGGCATATCGAGAAGTTTAGAGTTTCCTTTTTCGGGGACTTAAAGAAAGGGAAAATGTAATAGATCCCTTGTGTAGAGAATTAGAAAGGGAGTTTCTATACTCTGGAAAAATGGAGTGGAAAAGAACCTGGCCAACGTGTAACAGACAATGTCATCCAACTGAGCAGGGTATAGTAAGGCATAGTCCTGATTTTTAAAATTGAAGATTAGGTAGGAAAATGGGTTTAGTCGGTGGCTCACATTGCTCCATACTGTTCAGAAGTTGATGCTGTACTACATGGGAGCAGCAATATGAGAGTTACGGTTGGAGATATTTGTACTTAAGTTGATCACTGGCTTGTTGGAAATTTTATGGCATAATCCCGACAGATTGTGTGCCCGCAGAGGTGACCCACAATAACACATGGTCAGGTGGGGCCTGTAGGTATTTACAGGCCAGGTGACTTCCGAAATGCTCATGACTGTTTTTCAGTTTACTTCTTTGAGAGAGCGAAGTGGAACTCAGTCAGTC
>NC_043005.1:96725464-96767964 GCF_006345805.1 Octopus sinensis | reverse complement strand
AGCAAATGAAATCAAAACTAAAACTAGAACAGCAACGAACCATGATAAAGAGATGGCAAGAAAAGCCCCTTCATGGCAAGTACTGGACTAAACTAAATGCAAAAGAAATAGACAAAGAAAACTCCCAGAAGCTCAGGAATCAAAGCAGAAACAGAGGGATTTTTAATTGCAGCACAAGACCAAATCCTCCCCACCAGAAATTACCAAAAACATGTAATGAAAAGAAATATTACAAGTAACTGCAGAATATGTGGAGATGGACAAGAAACAATAAATCATATTATTTCTGGTTGCCCAGTCCTGGCTAAGAAGGAATATATTCACAGACATGACAGAGTTGGAACCTACATACATTGGAAGCTATGCCAACATTATGGAATAACAACAGAAAAAAGATGGTATAGGCACACACCAGAAAAGGTCACAGAAAACGAGAATACCAGCAGATGACAACGTGCCTCTAAAAGAAATGGAGAAACTTTCAAAATACAAAGACCTGGAAATAGAGGAAACTAGAATGTGGAATCTAAAAACAGAAACAATTCCTATCATAGTAGGTGCATTAGGCATGATAAAAAAAATACCAGGACTTACAAACACATGTAACATACAGAAAATTGCACTACTAGGAACTGCACACATCCTACGCAGAACACTTTCAATACAGTAACCATTAGAGCATCACAACAAATAACAGCACATACCCAAGGCACGCAGAGCTGCGCTCGGTAGTGAAGTAAAAGCACATTATAAAAATAAAACTACTGAATGATAATAATAATAATAATAATAATAATAATAATAATAATAATAATAATAATAATAATAATAATAATAATAATAATAATAATAACTGCTCAATGATGCGCAGTACGGATATAAAATGTTTGATAAAAATATAAATCATCTCATTTACATGGATGATTTAAAGCTCTTTGCAAAAAATGACCAACAACTCAAGGGCTTACTAGCGATTGTCAAACAATTCAGTGATGACATCAGAATGCAATTTGGCCTCGGTAAATGCGCAAAAGCTACCTTTATCAAAGGAAAAATGACAGAAACATCTAACGTTAACCTTGACCAGCAGAATGTCATAAAAGAATTAGACCCAGCAGAGAACTACAAGTATCTAGGGGTAATTGAAGGAGAAGGAATAAAGCATTCAGAGATGAAGGAAAGGATCAGGAGAGAATGCTATCGCAGAGTAAGAGCAATACTCAAGACAGAGCTGAATGCGAGAAACAGGATCGAAGCAATCAATGCATTAGCCATACCATTCGTGACTTACAGTTTCAGTATCGTTAACTGGTCAATTACTGAAATATGTAACCTTGACAGAAAAATACGAAAACTGTTGACAATGCATAGAATGCACCACCCTAAGGCAGATACAGAACGACTTTATCTGCCAAGAAAAGAGGGAGGCCGTGGACTTTTACAACTGGCAATAACAATGAAGATTGCTACAATTGGCCTAGACACCTACCTGAAAAACTCTGAGGACTGGATGTTAAAACTTGTCTCAAAACATGAAAACAAGAAAGCATCATACTCAGTCACAAAACAGGCAAAGGAATACCTAAGTGAATTCCGAATACAACAAATTTCGGAATTAGAGATAGACATACAAGAAACAAGCACAGAAAAAGCTAGGCGCATGAAAACCCGTGCTAAATCTGCAGCCTTAGATATTCTGAATGATAAATGGCAAGAAAAACCTCTCTATGGCAAATACCCAAAGAGAGCAAATAATGCAGATGTTGACAAAGCCCTGACCCATCAATGGCTAATAGCCTCTGGCTTAAAATCTGAAACAGAGGGGTTTATCATAGCAGCTCAAGATCAATGCCTACCAGCAAGAAACTACCAGGCCAACATATTAAAGATCAGAAGCAGTCCAACGTGTCGTGTATGCAAGCAACAAAATGAAACCATTGACCATGTGGTCTCCAAGTGCAGTCTTCTAGCGCCTACAGAGTATCTCAACAGGCACGATAGAGCTGCACAATATATTCACTGGGTAATCTGTAAAAACCTGGATTTGCCCCATGAAAAAAACTGGTGGGAACACAAACCACCCCCAGTGCTTGAAAATGACCACATCTCACTCCTCTGGAACTTCGCCATTCAAACTGACAGAAAGATAGATGCAAATAGGCCAGACATCATATTGAAAGACTTCAAACAAAGAACATGCCTCCTCATTGATATGACTGTCCCAATCGATATAAACGTATCTGTCAAGACCTACCAAAAACTGAGCAAATATAAAGATCTTGAAATAGAAATCAGCAAAATGTGGAAGCTGAAGACTAAAACAATACCTGTCGTCATAGGTGCCCTGGGAATGATAGCAAAAGGGGCAGATAGCTACCTAACTCAGATACCAGGAAACCCAAAAATGGCAGAAATTCAAAAGATAGTGCTCATGGAAACTGCTCATATCCTACGCAAAATACTTTCTATGTAATCTCAAGGTTTAAAACAAACATAATTTTCGGTTTAAAATTAAAAAAAAAAAAAAAAAATTTTTTAGACATTCATTAGTACAACACCCACACACCCCAAATATATGGCACACTAGGCATAACAACAACATGAACTTCCAACCCTGTTGTCTCTTGAGGTCTCTTGGTGAGACTTGGAAACAACTTGTACAAATATAAAGCAAAAGTCAAACATATAATAATAATAATAATAATAATAATAATAATAATAATAATAATGACGACGACGACGACGATGACGATGCCATGATGATGATGATGATGATGGCCCTGATGCAGTACCAGACAGTGGCTCTCATGGCTTGTGATCTTAACTGATTGGAAGTGTTATCATGTACATTGTTTTGTCTTGGTATAAAAGATGGGCTACAGCAAATATTCTGCTCAATACCACAGATTTGCTTGTCAGTTGTTTGAACTTAACCAGTTGAGCATGTCTCATAGTGGCTGACGATATGTGCATCTCGGATTACGAGCAGAAGTAATGGGGGAGCATCATAGCCATGTATTGAGAGGAATTCTTTGAGGTTTGGATAATCCACCTCTGGAAATATTGGGTGTTTCGTTCAACATCCTTAAACAATCCTTATTCAGGAATCTTTTGAGCGGGATGGGCTACTCGACCCGAAGAAAATTCTAACTGGGCCCCACCTGCAAGGTCATGCGTTGTTTATGTTGATATGAGATCACCATGCCGCGCACATATGGTTGTGATGCATGTGCCTAGTGTAACCTTATCAGACGGGTAGTCATGATGGGTATATTGGGCTTCGTATATTTTACCCCAGTGTCACTTTGATGGCATGAACGGCTCTCTCACTCAATAATAATAATAATAATAATAATAATAATAATAATAATAATAATAATAATAATAATAATAATAATCATAATAATAATAATCATAATAATAATAATAATAATAATAATAATAATAATAATAATAATAATAATAATGATAATAATAATATGTGCTTGGTACCACTGACACTGTTTCTGAGGAAAGCAAAAACTGGGTATGTATTCAAAAGCCGCCAACAAAAAGTCAACCATTTGTTATTCACGGATGAACTCAAACTTTATGGTAAAGATGAAGCCCAAGTTAGTTCCCTCGTTGATACGGTGTATACCTTCAGTGCTAATATCAGAATAGAGTTCGGACTGAGAAAGTATGGTGTGTTAGTATTGAAGAGAGGCAAAATTAAATGTATGGGTGGACTAACGATACCGTCGAGGGATGTTGTGAAGCAGGTAGAAAAGACGGGCTTTAAGTACTTGAGGATTTTGGAAACGGAAAAATTGAGAATGAAATGACAGAAAAATTTAAGGAGGAGTACTTGCGCAGACTGAGGCTGATCCTTAAGTCGAAATTAAACGGACGGAATAAGATTGAAGCTACCAACACCTGGGCGGTTTCACTCCTTAGATATGGAGCAAGGGTAATCGCATGGACAGTAGACGAACTAAACAGCCTAGACAGAAAGACAAGGAAGTTGCTAACTAGATATGGGTCACTCCACCCATGTATGTACCAAGAAAAAGAGGGGAAAGAGGACTTATTGGATGCAAACACAGCATTAGAGCAGAGGAAACCAACATAGCATGGTATGTAAAAAGTGCCACAGAACCGCTATTATTAGAAGTCAGAAGGTCAGGCTTGTGTAGGATGAAAGATTGCAAAGATAAAGCACTGTACAAGAAATTGAAACGAAGGAAACTGAAAATAGGTGGATAAAGAAAAAAATGCATGGTCAATTTCATAGGAATGTTGAAGATAAGACAGATAGAGAAAAAAGATGGCTGTGGATGACTAAAAGTGACTTAAAACCGGAAACGGAGGCTCTAATCTGTGCTGCCCATTAAGAACTACATAAAATACAGAATAGACAATACAGCAGAAAGTGATAAGTGCAGAATCTGTGGACTAAACGGTGAAACCGTATGGCATATTGCCAGCCAATGTACGCCACTAGCCCAGAAGGAATATAAGAGACGCCACGACAATATAGCCAAGCTTGTCCTTTGGAAACTTTGCAACAAGTATGGACTTGACAGAGCAAAAAATTGGTACGAACACAAACCTGAAGGCATTGTCGAAAATAGAAATGCAAAGATCCTATGGGATTTTATGATTCAGTGCGACCATGAGATTGAGAATAGGAAGCCGGACATAGTCTTAATTGAGAAAGAAAACAAACTATACTGGATGATAGATATAGCATGCCCAGCTGACAACAAGGTATGCGATAAGGAAGAAAGAAAAGTTGAGAGATATGACAGGTTAGTTTGAAAGTTAAGCAGTTGTGGGCGGTGAAAAAGGTAGCAGTTGTACCAATAATTGTCGGAGCCCTGGGAACAGCGAGCAACAATCTCGGGAAGTACGTTAAACAAATAGGGGCTGCAATAAAGGTGGAGCAGTTGCAGAAAACAGCACTGCTTGGAACCGCTTGAATACTCCGGAAGGTGCTCGAAAAATAAGAGGTGTTACCTTAGTTCGCTGGTAGTGAACAACTGACACTGTAGTACATCTCAAGCGTTTAAAGCTGCGCAAAGGCAACAACAACAATAATAATGCCTGATGCAATACCAGGCACTGGCTTTCATGGCTTTTGATCTTGACTGATTGGAAGTGTTATCGTGTACATTGTTTTGTCTTGATATAAAAGATGGGCTATAGCAAATATTCTGCTCAATACCACAGATTTGCTTGTCAGTTGTTTGACCTTAACCAGTTGAGCATGTCCCTTGGCGGCTGACGATTTCTGCATCTCTAATCACTCGCAGCTGTAGTGGGGGAGCATCATAACCATGTGTCGAGAGGGATTCTTTGGTGGGGGGTTGAATAATTCACCTCTGGAAACATGAGCGTTTTGTTCACTATCCTTAAACAACCCTCATTCAGGGACCGTTTGAGCGGGATGGGCTACTCGACTTGAAGAAAATTATTATTGGGCCCCACCTGCAGGGCTATGCGCTTTTGTTTTTGGTATGAATTCACCATGTCGCGCACATATGGTTGTGATGCATGTGCCTGGTGTACCCTCATCATACGGGTAGTCATGATGGGTATACTGGGTTTCCGTATACTTGTACCCCGGTGCCACTTTAATGTCATGTGCTTCCCTCTCACTGAATAATAATAATGATGAGGAGGAGGACGACGATGATGATAATGATCTGCCCCCGAGCCGAGAAATTCAGCACTTGGAAAGTGTATCTACTTAACACTAATTAACATATTATTTGTCAAGCGTGGCGTGGAGCAAAAGCGCGTTAATCTCATTCCTCATCTTCTTGTACATAAACTAGTAACGAGAGAGAGAGAGAGAGATAAAAGCAAAAGAAAAAAAAGAAAAAAATTAATTAATAATGCTTATGCGTCGAGAAGGAAACATTAGCTCAATTACCAATATTAATTAATCTGATTTGGTTAAATGAGTGCGACAAAACTCTTAGTTATTATCAGTTTCTTATCCGTCAGTTAATTATCGATAGTCGTTCAGTATGTGTCCGGATAAATTTCGGCTTAAATTCTTTCTGCGCTCAGAATATGAAAACCTCATTACATTGTCGGGTTAATCTGTTGCCCCTGTTGTTGTTGTTGTTGTTTATTTTTAGGATGCAGTATGGCCGAAAGGTTAAAAATTTCGCTTCACACTCACGCGAATAGCTTCCTTCAAACCATCCAATGTACGGGGCTTATGCGCATACACACGTGCTTTGAGGTTCCCCGACAAGAAATAATCACACAGACAAATCAGGGGACCGAAGGAGCAAAGGAACGTCAACAAACCTGGAAATAAGGCGGTTACCGAAGAGAGGGCGAAGAACATGCACACACAGCGCACACAAACATACACATACACGCGCGATTTCTGAGTCAAACCTCCCCCTACAGTTCACCTGCCTCGACCATTTCTGACTGTCACTCACGCCCACGCCGTTTGTTTTTTTAGCTTGACCAATGCGAAACGCCATTGTATTTCATTATACGTAAGTTAAGATTTAGCCAAGCATTAAGAAAGGAGAATGAACTTTCAAACACAATTGACAAATATATAAGTGGAGACGCTGTTGGATGATTTAGAAAGTTTCAAACTATTTAATTAGACATTATGAGACACATGCAAAAAATAAACAGGACGACTCCAGCTCGTATAAAATGATTTAGAAAGTAAATCTTAAATAATGAAAAAATTGTAAAAACTTGGAACGCTGAAGTGTTATTCACAAAAAATGTAGATTCCATACAGACACGTAGCGTATTTATTTATTGATAATGTGTGGAGTTTGTCCAGTACTGAAACAAGAACTTGCTTGCCACGATGCCTTAGGGATACAAGCTCATACAAACACACATATTTAAGAACTTACATTAATTAAATTTTTACTTTAGACATGATATATAATTTATTGACTTGTTAATACAAAAATATACATGTACGTGAAAGTGTGTAAAATTTCAATGTATTATATACCATGTACGATATATGATCTTATGTAATATATACATACCTCCATACACACGCACATATATAGATATATGTGTGTATATGCATTTATATATATGTGTGTGTATGTATATATATACAAATATATATATCTATATATACATACATAATATATACACATACACACATATATACATATAGATATATATGATTTTAATTTTTTTATGTTGTACATGACATGTAATACATTGAAACATGACGCAGATTCCTACATGTATAGGTTTATATTCAAAACTTCAATAGGATTTTTATCATATAACATAAAAATTAATATAGCTAGTTCTAATACACACATACAAACACTCACACACATAATATAATATACGGAAAATGGAGAGTCTGAACACAGAAAAATCAATTTATTGTTTTAAATGTCAATTTCATATCACCTACATACGTTTCAATTTCTTACCGTCATTCATATTTTTGCAATTAAGATTGCATTATGCTTTTAAAAGGTAAAAATCTCTTCAGGGCAAAACTTCTAATGGATGGAGAGTTACTTACAGACTGAGAAAGCAACCTCTTTCGATTCAAACCTTCATATGTATGTGTGTGTATGCATACGCACGCACACACACACACACACACACACACACACACACACACACACACATGCAGGTGAATCTGTACGGTAAGAAGTGAGAAGTTTGCTTCCTAACCACATGTCTCCGGTTTCAGACCTACTACGTTGCACCTTTGGTAAGTGTCTTCTGCTATAGCTTCGGGTCGATGAAACCCTAAAGAATGAACTTAGTAGATGGATGTGTGTTTGTGTGTGTGTGTGCATGTGTGTGTGTGTGTCTATGTTTGTCCACGTAATCTAGCTGATCGGCATAAGAGAACAATAGAGTAAGTTATAGCATTTCAGTAAAATACGATTCGTTCGACTAATATCCTTCAAGGCAGTCCCCAGCATGGCCGCAGCCCAGAGACTGAAACATGTAAAAGATAAAAATATAAAAGACATATATATATATATATATATATATATATATATATATATATAATATTATTAGAGACAAAACCACTATTTTGAAAAACAAACAAGGAAAAACTTAATCAATACATAAAATTTTAATAAAAAGTCAAAAAAACCGCCACTACAATTGTTTCTTGTCCTGATCGACAATCTTCAGGTGGACTTCCAATCTAAAATATCAATATTTTAAAATATAAAAATAATAATTTTAAAATAAATAAAGTATTAATGAAAAAATATAAATATATAATCTATATATAACCTATATATAATCCATATATAATCAATATATAAACAATATATAAACTAAAATAAACCTATCAACAATTAAATATAAAACAAAACAAAAAATAAACTATATATACACCCATACACATATAACTAATTATATATAACCATATCTAAATACATACACTAAATCACACACCTATATATATATCCCTATACATACACATAAAAACGTCTAGACGTTTTTATGTGTATGTATAGGGATATATATATAGGTGTGTGATTTAGTGTATGTATTCGTCTAGACGTTTATGTGTATGTATAGGGATATATATATAGAGTGTGTGATTTAGTGTATGTATTTAGATATGGTTATATATAATTAGTTATATGTGTATGGGTGTATATATAGTTTATTTTTTGTTTTGTTTTATATTTATTGTTGATAGGTTTATTTTAGTTTATATATTTTTATATATGATTATATATGGATTATATATAGGTTATATATAGATTATATATTATATTTTTTCATTAATACTTTAATTATTTTAAAATTATTATTTTTATATTTTAAAATATTGATATTTTAGATTGGAAGTCCACCTGAAGATGTCGATCAGGACAAGAAACAATTGTAGTGGCGGTTTTTTTGATTTTTTTAAAATTTTATGTATTGATTAAGTTTTTCCTTGTTTGTTTGCAAAATAGTGGTTTTGTCTCTATAATATTATATAATATTTTCTATAAAATTGGATTTAATCCTAAATCTGATTTTTTCCCTGTAAATTTGGATTTATTCCCTAATATTATTTTAATATATATATATATATATATCTATATATATATATATATATATATATATATATATATATATATTATATATATATATATATATATATATATATATGAATATATATATATATGTATGTGTGTATATTTATGTTACTAGCAGGACCCCTGAATATTCAGGAATAATGGTAACGTTAGGTTATTTCTGTGAACTTTATCCAAAGAACCTGAACGCGTAGCCTGTGTTGTGTCCGCATGGAAAGATAGTTGCTCATCTGCTCCTCATAAAAAGTGAAAGAAATTGGAATCCAATGATTAAGTAATGCATTTATATATATATTATATATTATTATATAATATATATAGATATATATATAAAGTGCATTACTTAATCATTGGATTCCATTTCTTTCACTTTATATATATATATATATATATATATATATATATATATATATATACACTTTGTATGCTTTATACGCAATTTTATAGACTTAATACACCACGCTCATAAATAAATATCACTCTTACTTTTCTATTTTCCCCACAAACAAGAAAGTATCCCATACATATAATACAACCGTTGGTTAAATTGCATATATCTGTCACGTAAATAAGCGTGAATATTCACGGAATTGCACTTATGCGCATGCGTTAAGTGATAGGTGATATAAAAAAACTTTGTTCAATTTAAAAGATACAATTTTACTATCCAATCACCATCGCCACATCCACAACCACCCCTGCATCACCTCCACAACCACCACAACCTCCATCTCCTCCACCACCAGCATCATCATCTCTCTCTTTCCACTCACTCTCTCCATCCTTTCTCTCTCTCCCTCCTTTCTCTCTCTCTCCCCCACTCTGCCTTTTCTTAACCTCACTATCGGAACATCACCCCTCTGCTAAAATTATATTTTATCTCCCCCCCTTTCTACCACCACTAACTTCAGCTAACTTTTTTAACCGCATAATAAATATTACACTTCCCCTACCTCACGTCATGGATGCTTCTCTCTCCCTCTTTCTCTCCCTCCCTCTTTCTCTCCCTCCCTCTTTCCATATTACCCTTTACCGTATCCTCTTTTTCTCTCTCCTTTTTCTTTCTTCTCTCCCATCAATTAATAATGTGAAAACGTTACAATGACGTTCCCTCTGCCTCACATCATGCACGCTTCTCTTTCCCTCTTTTCTTTCTCTCTCTTTTTCTTTAATGACATGGAAGCGTTACCGACGGGCTAAGTAACGTAACGACATGCAGAATTATTATAAAATGTGCTTATGTGCGCATGTCTAATATACATATATATATCTTTCTCTTTCTCTCTCTCTCTCTCACTCTCTCTCTCTCTCTCTCTCTCTCTCTCTTTCTATACATATATATACACACATCCATCCGACCATCTCTGTATATATGCGTACGTACTTACACAGGTACAGAACGAAAGGCAGATAGAAGACTGGCGAATTTCAAAAATAATATTTGTTACAAATAGATAAACATATATATATATATATATCAGTGCTTTCCGACATCAACACATCACGCAATGCAGCTAGACAAACTGAGTTTATGTAATAATTGAACTTTCTATATCTAAATATATTACAAACTTATTTCAAGTTTGTTCAGATTAGTTGACAGATATTCATAGATAGTATCGAAAAGTTTTCACATGAAAATCCCCATCATCAATGTTTCTTTAGATGCCATATAGATATTTAGTAACGAACATAAGACTACCATGATCAGCATCCATCTTCGAAACGATTATCAATAAATCATCCACCAAAAGCCGTTAGATGTTCTTTGGAAGCTCTTACTGACACACAAAAGTCACTATTTTTCAATGACTCATAGTAAGATAAGTATATATGTATTCAGGCATACACACCGGAACAAGCACACACATACATACATACATACATACATACATACATACATACATACATACATACATACATACATACATACACACATACATAATGCATATATATATATATATATTCGCCATGATAGATCGCTAGTCACTACACATTCTTCATTTTCTCTCCTTGTTTCTTTCTGTGTTCCTTTCTGTGGAAGAGCGTAGGCTTGAAACGTTAAAGACTTCACTTCCCGAGCGTTATACTAATACACCTGTTTGTCGTCTACACCACCTGTCTTCGTGTTTTGTTTTTTTGTGATTTCTCCCTATATATATATATATATATATATATATATAGGCTTACCAACCACATGGTTCCGGGTTCATTCCTACTGCGTGGCACCATGGGCAAGTGTTTTCTACTATAGCCTCGGGCCGACCGAAGCTTTGTGAGTGGATTTGGTAAACGGAAACTTGAAAAAGCCCGTCGTATATATGTATATATATGTATGTGTGTATATGTTTGTGTGTCTGTGTTTCTCTCCCACCATTGCTTGACAACCGATGGTGGTGTATTTACGTCCCCGTAACTTAGCGGTTCAGCAAAAGAGACTGATAGAATAAGTACTAGGCTTACAAAGAATAAGTCCTGAGGCGGTGCTCCAACATGGCCGCAGTCAAATGACTGAAACAAGTAAAAGAGTAAAGAGTATATATAAAGGGAAAGTTTACGAAAATAAACAAAAGACGAAGGAAGGTGGAGTACAAACAAACAAATGTATTAGTATAGCGCCCAGGAATAGAAATATATATATATATATACACAGCTAAGTATGAACAGATGTATTCAGCATGTCGGAATAGAAAACACAATATCCTATCCAGTATAAATCTCGTCCACCTTCAAATTCAGTCCGGGAATCGAACTCACTACCTCATGATTGCGAGCCCGTATCGCTAACCATTGAGCCATGTGCCTTCGCTAAAAAGAAATTAAATAACCAGAACTGTAAATGATAGAATATAAACAAGAAGATATTTACAGTATAGGGAACAACTTAGTAGTGCAATCCAGAGTATATCGCACAAAACCCCTGGAATATTGTGTTAATTCAAACGCAAAGGCCACCCTCCAGACTCCCTTTTAGAATCGTATATGATCGGATTATGTGCATTTAAGTACGTTAAATTTGCCGTTCTAACCCACTTTTCGTAAAATACATTCCAAGACAACGTCTCCTTCTCCGCTTTCACCGATCTCCTCACAGTGGTACTTGAAGGCGTTGATGAGGGTCTGGTCAAAGAGGTAGAGACCTGTGCATACACCACACAGCTTTCGTATTTATAGCAACTAGAGAGAGGAAGTTTAACCTTCTGCCGAACGATAGCGGTAGTGATTTTTGCTATAGACTCTGCTGCTAACTGGATCCGATTATGTAAGTGATGGCAGCTGTCCGATACAGGTCAGCAAACCAACTTTGCATAAACTCGTAGTACCAAGAATAGCGGGTGTATTAAACCCGTCAGATGAAAAGGGTAAAAAATTCTGCAGATATAAGCAAAAGAATTAATCATAAATTGTAACCATATATCTATTAGAAGATAGGGTGCCTCTCCCCAACCTGCTTCTACTTGGCGTTAACATTTTAACCAACGTGTTATAGCAAACATCGCTCGATTAGAATTGCTATTTTAGGGTAATTCAAGTAATTCAACCATCTTTGGTATATGGATGCCTTCAAGTTATGCACTTCAGATTATTAATACTTAAAAAGGAGCTAAAAACAAAACCAGAAAAAAAATGCAATAAGCATCTGTCTTCAGGAAAAAAAATTAAAGTTAAAAATATTCTGTTAGGACGCTAAATTACTTAGTATGCCTAGACAGAGAAACAAGAAAAAAATAGTGACTGCATTTAAAATACACCATTAAAAATGTGACACAGAAAAATTATATTCAAGGCAAATACAAGAAAGTAGGAGCCTTCAGCAACGAAAAATTATCAACAAATATCTACCGAAGAGCAACGGACATATCTAGCAAAGAATATGTAAAACTAATATAAACAGCTACAACACGCAAACAAAAGAAACTGTTTTTTTGTCTTCAGAACATGTGTGTGTGTACGTATGGATCAACTACATGTGTCCATTGAACCGGGGTAAATATGACCTCCATAATGCACAGAACACACTTTACGTTTGGAGGCATAATACTTAGAGGCAATTCATGGGGGACCTGGTGTTGCATTAATTTCTTATTTTATTGAATCCCGTCCATAGAACTTGTACCATTGCGTAAATGATCTTCTGCACCCATAATAGTTTATTTATTCTTACCATAAACAATATTTTTTGTAACTTTAGTAGTTCAGAAATAATGAGGTAACGTACCCCGATCAGTTTTAAGAGAAACGAAACATGTTTCGTCCGATTCCTCAGTTGCGTCTACAAATGATCTTGAGATTTATTCATATACAGTATATTTATAAAATATAATTTATGTGATATATTTGCAACTATCTCATCCCATACAATGTCGTATCTGCACTTTCCATAGATGTCCTCTTTCTCACTCACACAGTTTGTTTCATCTCATACAGTTATTATCAGCCCTTCCGTTATTGTTCACCTCATATTTTTCTGTTGCAGCCGTTTTCTGTGCTCCTTCAGGACTGTTCATGTAGATGCTTTTCTTTATACCTGTCTAGCTTATCTTGGTGTAATTCACCCTTCCTCCTTCGTGTAATTCATATAGATTTTCTTAATACGAGTTCCATATTGTTTACTTCTTGACTCCGTACATTATCGAAGATTACTTATCTCTGTATTTAATCAGTCTTCCACACTTCCTGTTCCCCTTTCGCCTCGCTCGACATAGAACCTGTCCACATCACACTGGGATTGCAGCACTTTGTACATTTTCAGTAGTTTCTTCGTCCTCACATGAATTTACTCCCATTCCTCTATTGTCCCTTCGGCGATGCCAGCATTATATCTTATGACAGAGATCGCACCGGAGTTCATAGCTTTGATCTATTTAAATCATCGAGCATTGATTCTAGAATCTTTCTGAACCTCCTATAACATTAATATTCACTTGATGGTTTGACATGATTTTTTTTCCATGGTACCCTCGACTTCTAGGGTACCAAGATATTTGTATCCCCCTTTCAGATCTATGTTTTTCATTGCTTCCTCGTTTGGAAGTTTGCTTCTATCGTAGTGCTGAGATTTTCCCTTCTTCTTCGTCTAAAACTTCATGTTTAAAACACCACATTTGCTTATCCCAAACTTTATATTAATGATTACAGGTAATCATATACCTCTTCAGAAAATATTCATGAAAATCTTATACAAAATCTTTGTACCTCATTTAGGCCAAATGCCTTCTAGTTTGGTAATTTCTTGATCTGTTTCAAGAGCGGTGCCAAGATAATCATGGTTTGGTTTTGTCTCTTTCTCTCTCACGCGCGCGTTTTCTGTCTCTGTCTGTCTGCCCCTCTCTCTCTCTCTCTCTCTCTCTCTCTCTCACTTCCCCCTGATTATCTCTTTCTCTGCATAATTTATTCTGCTTACTCGGTATATTGCTCCAGAATGTTATCCTCTCCTCCGTATCTATCATTGTATTATTCCCCCTCTCTACTCCTTATAGCTTTTCGAATAGGTTTTTTTTTTGTTGGAATGGCCTGTTTTGTTAAAATTGATTTATCCGTTTTTCATACCATTTAATCTTCTTTTTCGTTTTGTGCTGTGATTAAGTTCTTCAATTGCTACAGTTGTGTCTTTTCGCTTCACACAGTTTTTCCTTTTTAGTGTACGTTTTGTTCTTTCGTTTTCTAGTCTCCCTTCTTTCAAATAGTAAATTTGACTCCTCTACGAACTATCTGAATTTGCCTCTCGACCTTTCCAACAGATTTTCTTCTCGCCTGTGTATTTAACTCTCTGGCTACTACGTGAGCATTATCTCTCCTTAGGTTATTGGTGCATTCAACGTTTTCAATATGTATGTAATAAATAAATCCACCAATTTCTTCAACTTTGTCTTTCGCTATCTTTCTGTCAGTATGTCTGAAGACTTCGTTGTCATTTCAGATACATAACGTTCATTCCTGATACTTCCTTCGTTGTTCATGTAATTACACTTCATCGCCAGTTTGTTCAGTTCTTTCGTTTACTTAAACAATCACAGGATGACGACTGGAAGATGCTTACCTTTTCGCACTATTCATGCTGAGCAGGACACCTTCACCGTTTGTTCCAGTGTCACCCATGCCAGTTTTTGATAAATTTAGCTTGGTATGAAACTTTGTTCGGCTTTACTTTGCTATTTTCTTTTATTTTTATTTTATTTTTCTTTTATTTTGAGGTTACTGTACATCTAAGGACATGCAGCCACCAGTGATTTATTTTTTATATCATCGTATCACCGTGTTTATGAAAATTGTCGATCAAGACTTAAGAGCAAACGGCAATCGTCGGACAAACTGCTCAGCGATATTTCGTCAGTCTTTATGCTCTGAATTCATATTCCGCTCAGGTCGATTTTTCCTTTCATCCTTTCGGAGTCGATAAAATAAGTACCACTTGAGCACTGGAGGTCAGCATAATCGACTTGACCCCTTCCCCGAAATCGCTGGCTTTGGGCCTATTGTTATTATTATTAATATTGTTATTGTTATTATTATTATTATTCAGTAGTTTTATTTTTATAGCGTGCTTTCACTTCACTACCGAGCGCAGCTCTGTGTGCCTTGGGTATGTGCTGTGACTTGTTGTGATGCTCTGATGGTTATTGTATGGAAAGCGTTCTGCGTAGGATGTGTGCAGTGCCTAGTAGTGCAATTTTCTGTATGTTATATGTGTTTGTAAGTCCTGGTGTTTTTGTTATGTATTTGTCTGAATATTTTTTTATCATGCCTAATGCACCTACTATGATAGGAATTGTTTCTGTTTTCAGATTCCACATTCTAGTTACCTCTATTTCCAGGTCTTTGTATTTTGAGAGTTTCTCCATTTCTTTTAGAGACACGTTGTCATCAGCCAGTATTGATACATCAATTAGAAAGCATTTTTTTTCTTCTTGGTCTCTGACAACTATATCTGGTCTGTTGGCCTTAATTTCTCTGTCTGTGTGTATCGGCATATCCCAGAGTATGGTTGCTTTCTCGTTTTCTGTGACCTTTTCTGGTGTGTGCCTATACCATCTTTTTTGTGTTGTTATTCCATAATGTTGGCATAGCTTCCAATGTATGTAGGTTCCAACTCTGTCATGTCTGTGAATATATTCCTTCTTAGCCAGGACTGGGCAGCTAGAGTATTATTATTATTATTATTATCATTATTATTATTATTATTATTATTATTATTATTATTATTATTATTATTATTATTATTATTATCATCATTATTATTATTATTATTATTATTATTATTATTTTTTATCATTATTATTATTATTATTATTATTATCATTATTATTATTATTATTATTATCATTATTATCATTATTATTATTATTATTATTATTATTATTATTAATATTTTTATCATTATTATTATTATTATTATTATTTCATTATTATTATTATTATTATTTTTTTTATTATTATGATTATTATTATCATCATCATTATTATCATTATATTATTATATTATTATTATTATTATTATTATTATTATTATCATCATCATTATTATCATTATTATTATTATTATTATTATTCTATGTTTGACTTTTGCTTTATATTTGTACAAGTTTGCTCCAAGTCTCACCCAGAGACCTCAAGAGACAACAGGTTGGAAGTTCATGTTGTTGTTATGCCTAGTGTGCCATATATTTGGGGGGGGGAGTTTTTGGTGTTGTACTAATAAATGTCTAAAAAAAATTTTTTTTAAAAACCGAAAATTATGTTTGTTTTAAACCTTGAGATTACATAGAAAGTATTTTGCGTAGGATAAGAGCAGTTCCCATGAGCACTATCTTTTGTTATTATTATTATTATTATTATTATTATTATTATTATTATTATTATTCAGTAGTTTTATTTTTATAGCGTGCTTTCACTTCACTACCGAGCGCAGCACTGTGTGCCTTGGGTATGTGCTGTGATTTGTTGTGATGCTCTGATGGTTATTGTATGGAAAGTGTTCTGCGTAGGATGTGTGCAGTGCCTAGTAGTGCAATTTTCTGTATGTTATATATGTTTGTAAGTCCTGGTGTTTTTGTTATGTATTTGTCTGAATATTTTTTTATCATGCCTAATGCACCTACTATGATAGGAATTGTTTCTGTTTTCAGATTCCACATTCTAGTTACCTCTATTTCCAGGTCTTTGTATTTTGAGAGTTTCTCCATTTCTTTTAGAGACACGTTGTCATCTGCCGGTATTGATACATCAATTAGAAAGCATTTTTTTTCTTCATGATCTCTGACAACTATATCTGGTCTGTTGGCCTTAATTTCTCTATCTGTGTGTATCGGCATATCCCAGAGTATGGTTGCTTTCTCGTTTTCTCAATTTCTCAGTTTCTCAATTAAAAATCCCTCTGTTTCTGCTTTGAGTCCTGAGCTTCTCAACCATTGCTGGGATTTTTCTTTGTCTATTTCTTTTGCGTTTAGTTTAGTCCAGTATTTACCATGAAGGGGCTTTTCTTGCCATCGTTTTATCATGGTTCGTTGCTGTTCTATTTTTAGTTTGGATTTCATTTGTATTATAGCTTTTGTTGTTTCTTCATCATCTTCTTCTTCTTCTTCGTGTTTATTAGGTGGTATGATTTCTTGTTTGTATTTGTCAGCTTCCTTAAATACTGAGAACAGTTTTTTGTTTTGCTCGTGTTTTGCTGCTATCTGGATCAGTTTTCCTTCCTTCTGAAGTAGGTATTTTTGCAGTCCTATGGTGGTTATTTTATAGTAGTTTTCCAGCTGTATAAGGCCTCTACCACCTTCTATACGTTGTATATATAGTCTTTCTATGTCAGATTTTGGGTGATGCATCCTAGATCCTGTCAGTATTTTCCTTGTTTTCCTATCTATTTTGGACAGTTCATTTCGTGTCCAGTTAAGGATATTGTAGATGTAACTTATAACTGGGACAGCTAAAGTGTTGATACCTATTATCTTGTTTTTAGCATTGAGCTCTGTTTTTAGTATTGATCTAACTCGTCTATAATATTCTTTTTTTATTTTCTCTTTCATTTGTGTGTGTTGTGTCTTATCTAGTTCATGGATTCCTAAGTATTTGTAAGTTTGGCTTTGGTCTAATTCTTTTATTTCATTGGTTTTATCTAGTGTGATGTTGTTACTCTTAACTAGTTTTCCTCTTTTCATGGTTACTTTGGCGCATTTTTGTAATCCAAATTTCATATCTATTTCTTTGGTAAATCCATGAACTGTCTTTAATAGTGTTTCCAGCTGTTTGTCATTTGCAGCGTATAGTTTTAGGTCATCCATATATAAAAGGTGGCTGATCGTTTTGCCGTAACATTTATATCCGCATCCAGTTCTATTTAGCATATCAGATAGAGGTGATGTGCCAAGCAGAAAAGGAGTGGAGAGAGCGTGTCTCCCTGGAATATTCCTCTTCTAATGGGGATGTCTTTGGTTTTCATGAGTCCCTCTTTTGTTTGGAGGTGTAGGACTGTTTGCCTATGAATTTTATGATTGTTGGTGCTACTTTGTTAATGGCTAGTGTTTCGTGGATCCATGTGTGGGGGATGCTATCAAACGCCTTTTTGTAGTCAATCCAGGCCATACTGAGGCCTTTCTTCTTTCTGTGGCTGTCTTCAGTTACGGCTTTATTAATCATTAGTTGATCTTTACAGCCATATGAGCCCTTGCGGCATCCTTTCTGCTCTTCTGGGAACAGTTTGTTTTCGTCCAGGTGCTTGTTCAGCCTTTGCGATATCACTGCAGTAAATGCCTTGAACATAGTAGGGAGGCAGGTTATTGGTCTGTAGTTTTCTGGTTTTGTTGTTTCATTTGATTTGGGAATTAAGATGGTTTTCCCCTTCGTGAGCCATTCAGGCATTGTCTCTGGCTCTGCTAGTATGCTGTTAAAGTTTTCAGCCAGCTTTTTGTGCATTCCTGTTAGATATTTCAACCAGAAGTTGGGGATCTTGTGATGCCCAGGTGCCTTCCAGTTGCTTAGTTTTTGCAGTGCCTGGGTGACCTCTTCAGTTGTTATGGGGGTCCAAAGTTGTTCAGATGCCGAGTTTGTTATTTTCATACTCCTTTTTTTGGCTGTTCGTTCGCCGACCATATTTCTCTCCAGAATTCTTCCAATTCTTCTGCCGTTGGTGCTGCAGTGACTTCTATTTTTTTTTGCCCAGTTCTTGGTAGAACTTTTTGGGGTCGGAGTTGAACTTTTTGTTCTGTTCAAAGAAGCGTTGGCGTTTCTCGTACCGGCGGATCCTTTGAGCTTTGGCAAGGATATCTTGCTTCAGCTTTTCTTTTATCTCCGGCAAATCTTTTTCTGTGATGTTATATTTGCGGAGCATTTTTGTTCTCTTTTGTTGCTCAGTAGCGTTGATTGCTTGCTGATTTCATTAGGAATCGACAGGTCTTTTCTAATTTTTTAAATTTTGTTTTGGATGTTATTTATCCACAGGGTTTGTTTGGGTGGTGGTACTCCTGTTTGGGCGGGTTTGGGTGAGTATCCAGCTTCTTTTGTGGCTGCAGTGGCTGCTGCGTATATCAAGTCATTTAGTTCAGTGATATCACTTTTTTTTGTTTCAGTGGCTAGTTCAGTGACGGCTAGGTTTATGCTGTTATAATTGGTGTTGTTATTTCGTTATTTTTATTCTTGGGAGGTATGGTCGGTGGTCCATTTTGGGCTCTGTGGTTTTCAGTTCTTTGATTATTTTATTTTTTATATTATCATAATCATTAGACTCCCCTTCGTTGTTTACATCGTGTTTGTTGGGAATGTTGCGTTTGTCTTCGTGTTTTACAGTTTCAGTGTTTATATTATTGGGCATTGTTGTGTGGCTTCTATCTACATTTTCCTGGTGTATTTTTTCTTTTAAATGTTCTATTTCTATTTCTGATATTTTTTTGCCTTTGAGAATGTATCTTCGTACGTTAGCTAATTTATTAGGGTTCATTGCTGTATCCAAGTCTATATCTCTATTATTTTCCTTCCATATTTTATATGTATGTGTTGTTGTATTTTCATTTTTTGGGTAGAGCATTGCTGTGAAGTATGCGTGTAAGATAGAAATGTATTCCTCACGTGTCCATTTACGCCTTTTGGGTTTTATTTGCGGGACATGAGGTACAACGTCCGGCCCATTATTTTGACGGTCGTCATTTTCGTAGGGTACCGGTCCGTTTATTTCTGTTTTCACATTATTTCGCACGTGTAGTTTTTCGTACATTTTTTGTTGTAAGTTTAATATACGTGCCGCTCGATTGTTATTCTTGGGTTGAATAGTATCGGTGGCATTTAATTTCTTCGTAGTTCCTTTGTACATGGTGTTTGAGGTCGGGGATGGTCGTGATGTTCCACGCATGTTTACATGTGTTGTGTTAGAGGTGGAGATAATATCGAGTCAAAATACATCATTTCGTTTCGAAAATAGTAATAAATTTCAATTAGTATTACTTACTCGGATACAGTCCAATTCTTTGTTAGTAAATCTTTGGCTCCATAGGATGTCCTTGTTTTCGATGTTTGTGGATAGATTTCGGAGCTCTGTATTTTCCTTCTTACATCTTAAACGTCCCCGGTGTTCTCTCCTCTTATTATTATTATTATTATTATTATCATTATTATTATTATTAATATTATTATTATTATTATTATTATTATTATTATTATTACTTTTTTTTTCTTCTTTCAAATTTGCTTCCATTTCTTGCCGAGTGTCTTCCCGACTCCTAGGGCAAAGAAACTCATAGTATACATTGGTAGGCCATTAAACCAAACTCAGTAGTTCGTTCTTTTTATTATTATTATTATTATTATTATTATTATTATTATTATTATTATTAGTATTATTATTATTATTATTATTATTTTATCAAGGCAGTGAGCTGGCAGAATCGACAGCACGCTGGATGGAATGCTTAGCGGCATTTCGTCTGTCTTTCCATTTTGAGTTCAAATTCCGCCGAGGTCGATTTTGCCTTTCATCCTTTCGGAGTCGATGAAATAAATACGAATTGATGCAATGGAATCGATGTAATCGACTATCCCCCTCTACCAAATTTTCAGGCCTTGTACCTACAGTAGAAAGGATTATTATCGTTGTTGTGGCGCTGGTTCATTTTTTTTTGTTATAAAATTTGACGGGTAATTCCGCTGCCCACATTCTCAATATATTTTTTAAAAAACTGACCCTTTCTATCTATTTTTCTCTATCTAACCATTTTTTTACGAGTATCAAGTCCCCTCCTTCCCTATTTCAATTCCCTGTCTGTCTATCCCTCTGCTGTCTGTTTCTCACTCTGGCTCTCTTTCTTAATCTCGGCTTCTCTCTCTCTCTCTCTCTCTCTCTCTCTCTCTCTCTCTCTCTCTCTCTCTCTCTCTCTCTCTCTCTCTCTCTCTCTCTCTCTCTTTCTCTCTGCTTGTTTCTCGTTCTTATCCTTTTCAATCCTAGGATAAACTTGACGAAATTTGAAACACGCAGACAAATATTAATACATTCACCAGACGTCTCCTAATAAGATACGGTTTCAGTGAAAAGAGATTTCTGAGTGTAGTCTAAATAAATTATACAAATACACACATACACGCGCGCGTACACACAAGCATATAGAGACAGGCACGGGGGAAAAAACATTCACATAATGTATATATATGCCTGTTAATAAATAAATAAATATATATATATATATACACGGGAACACACATGCATATACACAAACGCTCGCACGCATCAATAAGCAGAATAAAATATGCAAAAACGTGGCAGTGAATGGGTTACGGAAGTGTGTTGAAAGAATTTCACAGTATACATGAAAGAAAAGATTACATGTGGAATGGATAAATATTGTGGATGTATGTGTGTGTGTGTGTGTGTGTGTGTGTGTGTGTGTGTGTGTGTGTGTGTGTGTGTGTGTGTGTGTGTGTGTGTAATTAATTACTAATCTATATCTATAAAACAGTCCTTGGACGAAAATTTTATGCACATTTTGCTTTGACGGTTAATGGCGGCCAAACTGAGGCTAGGATCGAGCTGAAAATTGGCAGGGATACTAAATGCGTGGTGAGGATGAGACCCGCGATGGTTGAAATTCGCAAGCTATAAGATGTGGTTGCTATGGCAAAAAGAGTGATTTTTTATCGATTCAAAGAAGCCCAGAGCCCCTCTACGTTTGTGCGATTGGCTTTTAATGACTAGCGGCATGCACTGCAGGCTGTTGTGCATAATAAACATACTTTTTGTCGCGAAATTCCGGCTACTAGGAAACGCTGTCTTCACGTCGTCTTCATCCACTCCGCTGTCTTCACGTCGTTTCTTTTGTTTCTCTTCTCTTCACGTCCTCCCCATTGCCTCGACTCTCTGTCTCTCCACTCTCTTCGCGCCGTCCTTATCCTCTCCATTCTTTGTCTTTTCACTCTTTTCACGTCGTCTTCTGCAACATCTCACGCTGCATTTCATCGTCCAACCTTCTGCACATCAATCCGCTGTTCATGTAAATGTAAGTCAACAATTTTCTTATAATGACCGTTATAAAAACAACGCTGAATATTGTTTTCTTTTTCACATGCAAAACATCGTTCCCCGAGATGCGCTGCAACTATCGTCACACCTCTGCATCGAATTCTGTTCACTTAAGCGCCACCCTCCATCCAGACTTGGTAGGTTAGACAGGTTTTCATTCTCTCTTTAATAAAAGCATTCAATTAATTGCGATTACCTTTTTAGGTTCTCACAAGCGGGAGACAAAGCAAAATCCCAACAATGGCTGAGAAGCCTTATGCCAAAATTTGAAATCATTATTATTATTATATTATTATTATTATTATATTATTATTTTATCAAGGCAGTGAGCTGGCAGAATCGACAGCACGCTGGATGGAATGCTTAGCGGCATTTCGTCTGTCTTTCCATTTTGAGTTCAAATTCCGCCGAGGTCGATTTTGCCTTTCATCCTTTCGGAGTCGATGAAATAATACGAATTGATGCAATGGAATCGATGTAATCGACTATCCCCCTCTAACCAAATTTTCAGGCCTTGTACCTACAGTAGAAAGGATTATTATCGTTGTTGTGGCGCTGGTTCATTTTTTTTTGTTATAAAATTTGACGGGTAATTCCGCTGCCCACATTCTCAATATATTTTTTAAAAAACTGACCCTTTCTATCTATTTTTCTCTATCTAACCATTTTTTTACGAGTATCAAGTCCCCTCCTTCCCTATTTCAATTCCCTGTCTGTCTATCCCTCTGCTGTCTGTTTCTCACTCTGGCTCTCTTTCTTAATCTCGGCTTCTCTCTCTCTCTCTCTTCTCTCTGCTTGTTTCTCGTTCTTATCCTTTTCAATCCTAGGATAAACTTGACGAAATTTGAAACACGCAGACAAATATTAATACATTCACCAGACGTCTCCTAATAAGATACGGTTTCAGTGAAAAGAGATTTCTGAGTGTAGTCTAAATAAATTATACAAATACACACATACACGCGCGCGTACACACAAGCATATAGAGACAGGCACGGGGGAAAAAACATTCACATAATGTATATATATGCCTGTTAATAAATAAATAAATATATATATATATATATATATACACGGGAACACACATGCATATACACAAACGCTCGCACGCATCAATAAGCAGAATAAAATATGCAAAAACGTGGCAGTGAATGGGTTACGGAAGTGTGTTGAAAGAATTTCACAGTATACATGAAAGAAAAGATTACATGTGGAATGGATAAATATTGTGGATGTATGTGTGTGTGTGTGTGTGTGTGTGTGTGGTGTGTGTGTGTGTGTTGTGTGTGTGTGTGTGTGTGTAATTAATTACTAATCTATATCTATAAAACAGTCCTTGGACGAAAATTTTATGCACATTTTGCTTTGACGGTTAATGGCGGCCAAACTGAGGCTAGGATCGAGCTGAAAATTGGCAGGGATACTAAATGCGTGGTGAGGATGAGACCCGCGATGGTTGAAATTCGCAAGCTATAAAGATGTGGTTGCTATGGCAAAAAGAGTGATTTTTTATCGATTCAAAGAAGCCCAGAGCCCCTCTACGTTTGTGCGATTGGCTTTTAATGACTAGCGGCATGCACTGCAGGCTGTTGTGCTTAATAAACATACTTTTTGTCGCGAAATTCCGGCTACTAGGAAACGCTGTCTTCACGTCGTCTTCATCCACTCCGCTGTCTTCACGTCGTTTCTTTTGTTTCTCTTCTCTTCGCGTCCTCCCCATTGCCTCGACTCTCTGTCTCTCCACTCTCTTCGCGCCGTCCTTATCCCCTCCATTCTTTGTCTTTTCACTCTTTTCACGTCGTCTTCTGCAACATCTCACGCTGCATTTCATCGTCCAACCTTCTGCACATCAATCCGCTGTTCATGTAAATGTAAGTCAACAATTTTCTTATAATGACCGTTATAAAAAACAACGCTGAATATTGTTTTCTTTTTCACATGCAAAACATCGTTCCCCGAGATGCGCTGCAACTATCGTCACACCTCTGCATCGAATTCTGTTCACTTAAGCGCCACCCTCCATCCAGACTTGGTAGGTTAGACAGGTTTTCATTCTCTCTTTAATAAAAGCATTCAATTAATTGCGATTACCTTTTTAGGTTCTCACAAGCGGGAGACAAAGCAAAATCCCAACAATGGCTGAGAAGCCTTATGCCAAAATTTGAAATCATTATTATTATTATTATTATTATTATTATTATTATTATTATTATTATTAATATTATTATAATTATTATCATTATTATCATAAAAATAAACACACAGACCCATACCTACGCACGCACACGCACCCGTGCGCGTATACACAAACACACACACACCACATGTGTATATATATGTATATATACATCGGCATGAAGGGCTTACACACAGTTTCCTCTACCAAATTCACTCATACAGCATTATTTGGTAAGGAGCTATAGAAGAGACACTAAGTGCCGCAAAATAGGACTGAGCCTGCGACCATGTAGCTGCAAAGCGAGTATTTTATTCACATATCCACACACACACACACACACACACACACACACACATACATGTATATATATATATATCTTTCCTGAGCGTCTATACTATACTTGTTCCACGTCCTCGCGTTGTTGTGTTTTCTCTTTGTGTTTTCATGTTTGGATTAACTTTATATATGTAAGTTTATATACATATATATATCTTTGAACACCAATATCATCAAAGTATACCGTTGTCTGTCAGAAACAAATCTCTTCCCCTTCCTTACTCTCTGCCTCCCTCTCTCTCTCCCTTATTTAATTACCTCAGTGAAGTAGTTGGCTTCAAAACTGTTGAGTTATGTTACTTCATTAATCTGACGATGTACTAGGATCAAAACAGCTATCCATTAAAGAATTTATCTCAATAGTCATGCGTCAGACTCCAACTGAAGTTATATAAAATGCTGTCCCATTAAATATACGTTTCTTAAGGAGGCTGTGATGGCTGGTGTGAGGAAAGGTCTCTACTTTTTCTTCTATGATTATTTTATTGCTTGTTTTCGCACTTTTTGCCACAATTTCTATGCAATACATCTCAAGAAAGGAAATATGCTGGAAGCTATTTAGAATATTCAAAGATCGTTTTAATTAAATATTTTTTCCAATAAGCCTTTCCAAAGTGTTTAATGTGTTACAATACTTCACTACCGAAACCACGAAACCAGGCTGATTGCGAGAAAATCTTGCTACCAGCCATGCAAAAAATATAAAGATAAGCCTAGAGAATAACAACAGAAAGATATTAAAATATCGTTCAACAATAACCGCTTCGTTTAAAAATCAGAATGCAAAAAACGAAGCTGAATTAATTGCAATCTATTGTATCTCAAACTAGTTTCAAAGGCTAGTAAGAGCTATATCATTGGTGGAACTTTGATAATACTATCCATTAAAGAATTTATCTCAATAGTCATGCGTCAGACTCCAACTGAAGTTATATAAAATGCTGTCCCATTAAATATACCACTGTGAAGCGATCCATTGAAGAAATGGTGGTTAATCTTTAAAACTCACCATTTTTTGAGCAGTTGAATGAGTTCAACATTACAGATAATAATGTTTTTATACAGTATCTTGATGAATAGAGTATCGAGCACAAAGAAGTTTTGTTAACTTTAAATTTTATTACAGATACCAAGAATTATCGATAATTTCTGCTGTGAAATCGTACTTTACGAAGAACAATACAGCTTTGAACATTATTCTGTCATGCGCTGCCGATAGGGTACCATCTATTATATATTGCTATCGTGGTTTTGAGGTGTCTCTGAAGAAGGCAGCATCAAACATTTTGTGTATTACGTGGTTTAGATACAATGACTTGTAGGAAAACATCTGGATGAAAGTCTTTATCTACCATTAGTCGTAATTAATAAGAACAAAAATAAGATCACGTGGAATATCAGTAATGTTATGTATTAAGCTACTCTTATATGCAAAAGTTCGTTGGTTCTCAGTGAGTGATTGCTCGACTCGTTTTATTAAATTATTTAGAAGTACTGTAGTTATTTTACAGAGTGAAAATTAGACTGGTCTGTACCAACGGTCAAAGAAAATTGTATTTTATCTCGCAGACGTTTTAAAGAAATGCCAAAAGAAAAACCCCCACTAAATTAGTGGGTTTACGGAGTTAAATCAGTTTTTAGCAATTGTAGAGCGTTTGGATATTTTCCATAAACGTTTACAAGACCAATTTCATCAATTTTCTCTATTTTTATTTTTATCTGTGTAAAAGCAATAGGAATGCGTACATAAACGCGCTAAAATATCTACAAATATGTCCTTATGTGTGTGTAATGTATTATATTATATTACACACCCACATACAGATATATATATATATATATATATATGTATATATATATATACACACATATATATATGTATGTATGTATGTATGTATGTATGTATGTATGTATGTATGCATGTACGTTCTACGTATGTATGCATGTATGTATGTTTGTATATATGCATAAACACATATGTGAGTGTATGTGCATACATATACATACATGTGAGCGATGAGGAGACAAACTACTCCGAAATGTTAACGTTCCCAGTCTAGGTATGTGGCGCTGCGAGCTGATCTAGGTGTATACACACCATTGTCAACAGGCAAGATATATATTATGTGTGACAAAACGCAGAGAGTAGCTTGTTACCCAGTTCGAAAGTGCATCAAGCATGTTCGGACTGATAATAACGTATCCACAGCCTGTCTTTTTTTAAACAGTGAAAAGTATTTAACTGCTATTTCTAGTAGACTAAGTGATTGCATAAAGGTTGCCTTTTTTTATACACACGCACATATTAGGAACGATTCCCAATGTAGTCAATATAATCTAATTATTATGACGAATTCTAATATTCTCAGAAACGTTCGGCGTCGTCGCCCATGCTTGCTCTGCAAAACAAAAATATTCGCTAACACTCTCATATTTCAGTAATCAAAGCACAAGCACTTAATCCTGCTGTGGTCAGTTTTGACAATGAAAACATTGTAATTGATCAAAGCTAACTTTTTTTTAATTGTTATATGTTTCAGATTAATATTCTAAAACTAAAAACTATAAAAGCGGGCGGACTGAAAGCGCTTGTTACAGCATCGAGTAGAATATTTTGCAGGTGATCCACTTTCTGTTTTGTGGTCAAATCCCTACGAAGTCAAATTTGCTTTTCCTTTTTCTATTTTTTAATTTTTTTTTGTTTTTTTTTTTTGTTTTCAGACTCGATAAATAGAATAATAGTCCACGCTATGTATTGGCGGAATTGCTTGCGAGTCGAACGAAATGTCATGCGTCATGTATTCATGTCCTCTATGCTCTGAATTCGCATTCTGCCACCAGCTTGAGAACAAGTTATTCGGAACCCGGTTAACGGTTTTATTAGACGGACAACTTGGCGCTACATCTCAGTGGCTTCAATAAAAAAAAGACGCATAAACACGAAGAGTGGAAACACCAAATTTGGTATTGTTCAGGTGTCGAAATCAAAATGATATACGTTTGGCAGCTGATGATGGATGTATATTTTTGATGTGCTTGTTGACTGTAAACTTTTCGTATCTTGTGTTCTCTATTTTCTAAGTTGAAATTTTAGATCTTGTAGAGTCAAACTTGTCCACGGGATCAAGTATATGTACATATATTTTGTTGCATATATATATATATATACATATATATTACATGCTTTATTCAAAACTGTAGCACGGAATCCGAATCAAACCGTTTTGAATGATATATCTTCCTTCTCCCTCTCTCTATCTACATATATATATATATATATATATATATGTGTGTGTGTGTGTGTGTGTGTGTGTGTGTGTGTGTGTGTGTGTGTGTGTGTATGTTTGTATGTATGTATATATGTGTGCATATTTTATGTAATTATACATGCATGTATGTATTCTGACATGGGATTTGAACAAATTCGTGCTGATGCTCTACGAATAACGAAACCCAGAAGGCTAACAAACACATCAGCTCCCTTTTTTAAGTATTGAACACAAATCACTCATCTTCTTTCCATCGACCACATCTAATTTACGACCGCCACTCTTTCCAACGCCACCACCACCACCACCACTAAAACCAGCGCCACCGCTACTACCACAACCATCAAAGACAGTCATAATATTCAATTCTTCCAGTCGCTACAGCCTCCATCTTCCAAATATACCGTGTTTCTTTGGCTGTAAACATTCCACTTTGAGTGAATTCTTGTTTTGTCTGGAATATGACATTTTCTTCGAATTCCACAAATGTCAACAGGATAGTTTAGAGTCCCTGAATGTCTTTCACAGAATTATTGTTGTTAGTGTTTGTGTCGATGTTGTTGCTGTTGTTTGTGGTGGTGGTTGTGGCGGTAGTTTTTCTTTTAACAGTCTTTATGATGGTGATTGTGATGATGGTAATAACTGCGTGGATAGTCGTCGTGGTTGTGATAATGACCCGTCCGTGTTTTTTGTATCGTCTTCTGGATGTTTTGCGTTCTTGTCCCATTTTGTATATTTATATATATATGTATATATGTATGTATGCATGTATGTATGTACACACATATATGTATGGATGGATGGATATACACATAAATATATTTACGTTTATATCTTTATATCTATACCTATACATGTATGTGCCTGCATATATGTATGTATACATAACTATACATTGTATATATATGTGTACATATTTATATACAATATAATGATGATGGTCGTGGTAGTGATGATGGTAGTCTCAGTTGTAATGAAGGTCAATGTGGGTCGTATTGTAAGCGGTAGTGGCGGTGAAAATAATAAAAGTCAATACAGAGATAGTGTGGTTGGTAGCGGTTGTATTGGCAGATGTATAGGTGGTGGGTGTGTGACATGGATATGTTGTTGATTTTGGTGGTGTGGTGGTGGTGATGGTGGTGGTGTTACCAATTGTGGTGGTGGTGGCTCCGGGGGTAGAGGCGTCGATGCTTAGCGTCAGGTAAGCCCTAATCTAGAAAACTTATGGTTAAAACAGATTCCATTCTTCACCATTTCTTACTGATGTTGGTTGATGTTTGTGGTAGATGTGATAGTTGATCTTCAACCACTTGGTTCCGGGTTCAGTCCCACTGTATAGCACCTTGGGCAAATGTTCTCGATTATAGCGTCGGGATATATATATATATATATGTATGTTTGTGTGTGTCTTTGTCTTTGTTCCCTCATTACCGTTTGACAACCGGTGTTGGCGTGTTACCGTAAACTAGCGGTTCGTCAAGACACTCCAATACAATGAGTACTTGGCTTTTAAAATATATACATTCTGGGGTCGATTTGTTCGACTAAAACCTTTGAAGGCGGTGCTCCTGCATGGCTGCAGTCAAATAACTGAAAAAGTTATAATGTATATATATATATATATATATATATATATAATATATATATATATATATATATATATATATATATATAATATGTATATATATATATATATATATATATGTATGTATATATATATGCATATATGTGTATATATATATATATAATATAATATATATGTATGTATATATATATATATGTGTGTGTGTGTATATATGTATATATAATACATACATATATATTATATATATAATAGATATTTATATATATATATATATATATATATATATATATATATATATATATATGTAGCGTTTTTGTATTTGGTTTGCAAGAGTCTTTATGTAAATTCGTGTGTTGAAGCATATTTTGCTGTGTCTTGGGAGAGTCATTCTGTTTTAATGCCTTGTTAATTAACACACTCACCGGTTCGATTTCCACTTATTTAGTTCAACAATTGAAGATGTTGCAAGAAACAACGAAAATTTTATTTAAAAAAATATATAAGTAAATAAGTAGAAATTGAACCGGTGTGTTAATTAATAAGGCATTAAAACAAAATGACTCTCCCCAGACACAACAATATATAATATATATATATATATATATATATATATATATATATATATATATATATATATATATATATATACATATACACACATACACACACATATATATTTACATATGTGTATGTGTATAGATTATATTGCTATCAGTGATATTGTTGCTTTTAGAGATGGTGGTCGTCATCGTATTGGTGGTGACATGGTCTTGAAGGCTGTGGTGGCTTTAGTTGTGTTATTAACTGTTGTGGGGCATGGTTGTGTTGTACTTATTGGTGTTGGTGGCAATATTGGTGGTTGTTATGGAACTAGTATTGAAGGCAAAATAATGACTATGGCCGTCATTTGTTGTTTAATTCCAAGTCAACCACGAAACAGCAGATTCTTGATTGAGAGTGTTCCATTAATGACCATTCCGACTATATTTTATGGTTTGTTTTGTGACTTCATTCTACAAAATATTCTTGGATTGGATTGGAGTTTTTGTTATATTATTGATGTCACCGTGCTTGATACCAGCAAACGCAGTTGCTGCTTTGGTGGTGGTGGTGATGCTGCTGCTGCTGATGATGATGAGGCGACGACGACGATGACGACGATGACGGTGTTGATGATGAGCTGTAGGATAGATCTGACTATATCTGGCTGTTATATCTAGCAAGAAGGGTAACAGCATACATGCACTTTAGTGGTGGAACTAACAAGGAGAGAGAAGGAATAGAGATGAGCGGGTTGATGGAAGAAAGAGAAAGACAGAGCAAAGGGATTTTTGTAATTGTTGTAATATCTTTAGTTTCATGGCGAGGCCTGGATTACAGGTTTGAAGTTTTTGGAGGAACGAATTCATAAATTAAAGATACTTCAGTGAATATATGGAACGAGAACTAGGTTTGATCTCTTCCCGCCTCAATACACACATTTCAACTGTCCAATCGGAATCTTCTGAATGTGACATTTTCAAATAACGTTTCCTATAAGTTTGGTTTGGTACACAAAGACAAACAGGACAGATTCCATATGAAATTTCTATAATAATCACAGTCCAGCCGCCATGAAACATTTTTCGCATTTTTTTTTACTAGAAAATATGACTGTTTGTCTTAGGTGTGTGTCGTCAGAACGTCTGTGTTCATGAGGATTTTAAATCTTTGAAATCTCTGGAATTTTCTTTGGTTAGGATGATTGGATGTTCCTTATTCTTGATGTTGTAGATGCTATTGGAGTTGTTGTCGTGGGATTGTTGTTGTTGTTGTTGTTGTTGGTGGTGGTGGTGGTGAAAGGTTTAGTGTTCTTCTCGGAGTTGGAGGTGGAAATGATCGTTATGAATGTAGAAGGTATTGTCATATTTTGTCATTCCTCATTTTAAATTGCCTTGTTTGTTCTCGTGCTACATCGTACAAGCAGATCTGACTATCGCTGTAATGGTGATGGTGATCGTGGTGGTGTTGGCGATGATGATGATAATGATAATGGTGGTGATGATGATGTTACTAATAATGGTGGTGTTGATGGGGACAATGAAGATGAGGACGATGATGATGACAACGGCGACGACGTAGACGATGGCGATGATGACGACAACGAAGATGACTACGGCAATGTTGGTGGTAGTAGCGGTAATGACTATGATGCAGATGTTGATGATGACGATGACAACGGTGACGACAATGACGACAGCAACGACGACGACTACAAAGGCGGCGGCGGCGGCGGTGTTGTTATTGGGGTTGGTGGTGGTGGCGGTGGTGGTGGTGGTGGTGGTGGTGGTGGTTATAAATAAAACAAGTTAACACAATTGACGAAATTGTTGTTCTGCTTGTGGTGTCGGTGATAGTAATGGTGGTTATATGACGATGCAATGGTATTCTTTTGGTCTGTTGTTTAAGGCTGTTTAGACAAAACACCCCTGTTTCCAGAGGTGAATTATGCAAACCTCCAAATGATCCCTCTCAACACATGGCTATGATGCTCCCCCACTACTTCTGCTCGTGATCAGAGATGCACATATCCCCAGCCACTAAGGGACATGCTCAACTGGTTATGGTCAAACAACTGACAAGCAAATCTCTGGTATTGAGCAGAATATTTGCTGTAGCCCATCTTTTATACCAAGACAAAACAATGTACATGATAACACTTCCAATCAGTTAAGATCAGAAGCCATGAGAGCCACTGCCTGGTACTGCCTCAGGGCATTTATTATTTTATTATTATTATTATTATTATTTATTATTATTATTATTATTATTATTATTCAGTAGTTTATTTTATTATAGCGTGCTTTCACTTCACTACCGAGCGCAGCTCTGTGTGCCTTGGGTATGTGCTGTGATTTGTTGTGATGCTCTGATGGTTATTGTATGGAAAGTGTTCTGCGTAGGATGTGTGCAGTGCCTAGTAGGGCAATTTTCTGTATGTTATATGTGTTTGTAAGTCCTGGTGTTTTTGTTATGTATTTGTCTGAATATTTTTTTATCATGCCTAATGCACCTACTATGATAGGAATTGTTTCTGTTTTCAGATTCCACATTCTAGTTACCTCTATTTCCAGGTCTTTGTATTTTGAAAGTTTCTCCATTTTTTTAGAGACACGTTGTCATCTGCTGGTATTGATACATCAATTATAAAGCAGTTTTTTTTCTTCATGATCTCTGACAACTATATCTGGTCTGATGGCCTTAATTTCTCTATCTGTGTGTATCGGCATGTCCAGAGTATGGTTGCTTTCTTGTTTTCTGTGACCTTTTCTGGTGTGTGCCTATACCATCTTTTTTCTGTTGTTATTCCATAATGTTGGCATAGCTTCCAATGTATGTAGGTTCCAACTCTTCTTCTTATTATTATTATTGTTATTATTATTATTATTATTATTATTATTATTATTATTATTAGTAGTAGTAGTAGTAGTAGTAGTAGTAGTAGTAGTAGTAGTAGTAGTATAATAGTAGTAGTAGTAATAGTCTTATGAACAAAGCTATATTCCAACAAACTCCTTCAAAACGTTGCTATGCCTTTCTACACGTATACACACACATAAATATAAATATATATATACACACTCCTATGTATGCGTATTTATGTGCTCATGTACCTGTGTGTGTATGTGTGTGTGTATGTGTGTGTGTGTGTGCGTGATGCTTTCGTTCAAACTATAAGTAAATCAGTCATACGCGAAATGAAACAATGCATTTTGAAATATAAAGTACAATTTCGGTAAATAGCCGACAGTGGTGCCAGTGTCAACAACCACATAGATTTCCTTAGGGGTCATATCTCCACCTGCGGAAAGCCGTGACACTTGAAATCTTAGTACCGCCGTGGGACTCATATTCAAATCAAACACACACACGCTCACATACACATTGACGCATGCACGCACACGCACACGCGCACACGCACACGCGCACACACACAAGTGTATATTATCTACATATATGAATATATGTGTACATGTTTTTATATATATATATATATATATATTATATATATATACATATATATACATACATACACACACATACGTACATAAATACATATACATATATATATATATGTGTGTAAGTGTGTATATGTATGTATATGTATATATATATACATATATACACATAATTATATACATATATACATACATATATATATATGTGTGTGTATATATCATATATATATATTACATATATATATATATATATATTATATATATATATATAATATATATATATATATATATATATATATAATACATATATATATAATTAAATCTATTTGTGTACATGTGAAACAGGTGTCGTTAGAAATAAGACGATATTCTCGTTTAACAACTTTTAATGAACTGTTACTCGTATGGTTATATTAATTCCTCCTGTATATTTAGTGAAAAAATAGTTCGAAATCAAGTTACAGGTATATATATATATATATGTATGTATATATATACACACATACATACGCACACACACGCATATACACGATGGGATGCTGAAAAGTTCCTGGCTGTGTGTAAAACAAAGTACAGGTGTGTTAGTTAATTACCCTCTCAGATTCGCACACATATTGCTGCGGTCTTTTAATTTTTGTGAGCCCTGTAGAAGAACTCGGAAGTTTAGGCCTCCAACAAGTCCATTCGGGATGCCCTTGCACCCCGTCGTATATATATGTATGTATGCATATATGTATGTATACATTTTCTCCTCACTTCTCTCAGAATTTTAGCGAATAACGAACAATGTATAGTTATCAATTTTGAAAACTATTTAAGGTGAGCTGGCAGAAACGTTAGCACGCCGGGCAAAATGCTTAGCGGTATTTCGCTGCTGCGGAGAGCTGGCAGAAACGTTAGCACGTCGGGCGAAATACTTAGCGGTATTTCGTCTGCCGTTACATTCTGAGTTCAAATTCCGCCGAGGTCGACTTTACCTTTCATCCTTTCGGGGTCGATAAATTAAGTACCAGTTACGCACTGGGGTCGATGTAATCGATTTAATACCTATGTCTGTCCTTGTTTGTCCCCTCTGTGTTTAGCCCCTTGTGGGTAATAAAGAAATAGGTATTTCGCTGCTGCTACGTTGTGAGTCCAAATTCCGCCGAGGTCGACTTTGCTTTTCATCCTTTCGGGATCGATTAAATAAGTACCAGTTACGCACTGGGGTCGATATAATCGACTTATTCCGTTTTTCTGTCCCTGTTTGTCCCCTCTGTGTTTAGCCGCTTCTAGATAGTAAAGAAATAGGTATTTCTGAGCTCAGATTCTGCCGAGTTCAATATTGCTTTTCATCCTTTCGGGGTCGATAAAATAAGTGCCAGTCGAACACTTGGGTCGATGTAATCGACTTGCCCACTTCCGCAAACTTGCTGGCCTTGTGCCAAAATTTGAAACCAATTTCAAAAACTATACACAACATACATGTGTGCGTGCTCGGGATGTGAGTGTATGTGTGTGTGAGGTGGGGAGTGTGTGAGCGTGTATGTATATTTGAATGTTTGTAAAACCTATAAAAGTGAAATGTGGTCAACTTTACGTTGGATGCTCCCGTGTTGGCAGGCCACAAAGTCTATACATTTGTGCATCAGAAAGGAAAACGAGAAACGTTGTCTACAAAAAGGCGCTCCACTGAAAAGACGGCGTTTTTTCACATCTTTCAAATCACCCCAGTCATCTGCCGCCTCAAAAGCTTCGTCGTCGCCGTGCCAGCCAACGTAACTCAATGACACACGCCTTCACTCACTCACTCTATATCTCTTTCTCACCCTCTTTCTCTCTCATATACACAGGCGCAAGCACGCATGCGCGCGCGTACACACACACGTCCATTTCACATACCTTCTTTCAATTTCTGCTCTCTGCAAATAATTTTTTTACGGATACAACTGCTTACAAAAATGGGGATTAATGTATAATTTCTTTATATGTTCATAATTAAATAAATGTTTTAATGATTAGACAGAGGCCCAATACAATAGCTCTTAGAAACAGACTACGTACAAATTCTTTCTTCGCAACTCCTGAAGCTGTTTTCTGACAGCGGGTGGGGAAGAAATTTTCATACAACTGGGCGCTCCAATCGAAACAGGGGACCCGAAATGATAAGGTTGAGAAACACTGTTATAGATTATGCCTAACCGAAAACGATCACAGCCACATCATCCAAACAGACAATATATGTTTCTTTATTGCCCACAAGGGGCTTAACACAGAGGGGAGAAACAAGGACATATATATATATATATATGTATGCGCGCGCGTGTGTGTGTGTGTATGAGTGTGTATTATGTTATTTATTTATTACCATACATTTTTCATTTATTATGTATATATATAATATATATATATATATTATATATATATATATATATATATATATATATATATGTATAATATATATGCACACACACAAACACAACACACAATCACAAACACCTATATACGCAATTGTCTAGCTCATATATGTGCATATATATTCACTAGAATAGGATAAAAATAACTATAGTAAAAATAATGATGGTAATATTGGATTTTAATGAAACGCCAGTTAAATTTAATCACACGGATGATAGCAAATGTAAGAATAAAATAACAATAAAAACACAATCGTATATATATATATATATATATATATATATATATACATATAAAACACCACCACCACCACCACCAACAACAACAACAACAACAACAACAACAACAACAACAACAATAATAATAATAATAATAATAATAATGATAATAATAATAATAATAATAATAATAATAATAATAATAAAATAATACTGATAATAATAATAATAAATGATAAAATCGTTAAAAATGTTATCAGTGGCTAGCAATTAAGGTGAAATTAAGAGCATAGAAAATCTTGCCTATATGCTGAAAAGAGATGCTGAATCGTCTAACTACTTTAAAATCATCACCAAAATTACACACGTGCTGAAATCGAGGGAGTAAACTAACTGAAATTCATAAAATGTTGGTGATGATTCAAAGTGGTTAGACGATTTAGCGTCTCTTTTCAGCATATACGCAAGATTTTTTCTGTGCCTTGATTAATATATATATATATATATATATATATATATATATATATATAATATATATATATATACATAATATATATATAATATATACTAGCAGCATAGCCCGGCGTTGCCTGGGTATGTAGAGCCCCTAGTAGGCAACGACTTATCCCAATCTAGTCCTTTCCCTCTAGGGAACGAAGGCGCATGTGTAGGTTGCAATGTCTTCTCTTCACTCGAATATTTCTGTGTATACGATGTTCCTAGCTGTCCCTTTGGGCGATAAAAAGGTCGAGTTGCGTCTCCTAGACAGTCTGTGGTTTGTGTTTAATACACAAATCGGTTTGCTATGTGTGCCACATATGATTTAATTAACCGATTTTTTCCAGTAATAAAGTATCCTATTGGAATAAAACGGGCCATATAGCTCGCTGTGAATTTTAAAAAAAATTCCTGCCAATTTGTGAAAGATATTGTCGAAAATATGTCATCTTGAATTTGAACGCAATTTCCCAAAAGGGCATGATTTTATCGATTTTTTCTGATAGTAAGGTATTGCATGGAAAACTAACGTCAGAATAAAGTTTCTTAGGGTAACATTAAGCTTCACCATGAGTTTGGTGAAAATCGATTGCAAGTTGCGAAAACTACAACAGAAAATCTGTTGCATATAAAAAGCTTAGATTCTCGACCCCATGTCGAATTTATCAATTTTTTTCAGAACTGGGGGAACTTTTCAAAATTTTCGCTGCGTTAGTTTGAATTATGACATTGGGCTATGTGTGTGTCAAGTTTCATCAGAATCGGTGAAAGCCGTGGTCAGGGTGAGGGTACAACCTGACAGACACACAGACACACAGACAGACAAACTGCCGTTTTTTATATATATATATATATATATACCAACTCTCTCACCTATATATATATATATGTATATATATATATGTATATATATATATATAATATATATATATATATATATATATATATATATTATTATTATATATATATATATAGGAATAAAAATTTATATATAAAGAATGTGAAATACACGAAGGGACGAACACGGAAAACAGACAAGTCATTCGAAGCCTTCAATCTTCAGTCAGAAACCGAATCATCATGGCAAATTTTGGCTGAATAATTCTGATATTTGCTCCAACTCGGCCAGCCTCAGGGAAAAAACTAAGCTGTGAGCATTAGATTTCTTGGTAGGATGAAAGAATGTAAACGCAACAGAGACGAATATAAATACAAGAAACGGAAGCAAAATTGAAAACAATAATGGTTAAAAACAGGATAACAGCGGGTGTCTTACGACTTTAGACAAAATGAGACAAAATTAACTTATCAGCAGGCGTGGAAACAATTACCTTTTCGGCAGAGGGGACACGATGTTGAGCGAGCCGCGATCACCAACGGAATGGCTTGTGAAGCACCAGGTTGCAAGAGGGTAAGAGAGAGAGAAAGAGAGACGGAGAGAGAGGGAATTAAAGAGGGTGGAAGGCAGAGGACAGAAGCAATGACCAGGAGAGAGAGAGAAAGAAGGAATTAAAGAGGATGGGAGGAAGAGGGGGAAGAAACGGAGGGCGCCAAAATAGCTTGGTAAAGAAGCAATGGCGGATAGGAAGAGAAAGTATTTAGAAGTCGTACAAGGGTAAAAATGTGACAAACATAAGGGAGTGGTGAACGTACGCCGCAATAATATAGGAATAAAAATTTATATATAAAGAACGTGAAATACACGAAGGGACGAACACGGAAAACAGACAAGTCATTCGAAGCCTTATATATATATATAAGCCTGTGTAACTGTACTGGCCAGACTATTGGACGTTGTTATACACCACTGGTTTCAATGCGCTTCATCGGATTGTTGTAGCTTTCTAATGATGTCACCGCGTCGGCGTGGCGGACAGGTCAGCACCACCACATCTCCGAACAGAACAATAGTCATGCGTGGTTACCCATTTACTGTGGGATACGATATTTTGCTCAAGAACACAAAGCGTCGTTAGTCTAGGAATCGAAATTACATTCTTGTGATTGTGAGTATGTATGTATGTATGTATGTATGTATGTATGTATGTATGTATGTATGTATGTATTCTTTTGTCCTTTTAATTGATTAAGTCATGTGACTGCGGCCATGCTGGAGCACCACCTTGAAGGGTTTTAGTTGAACAAATCGGCCCCAGGACTTAAGTCTAGTACTTATATCGGTCTTTTTTTGCCGAACCGTTTGGTTACGGAAACGTAAACATACTCACCTCGGTTGTCAAGCAGTGATGGTGGGATAAACACAGACGCACACACACACACACATATGCACACATAAACATACACGCACGCATACACATGTTTGTATGTATGCCTGATTCTGTGTATGTATGTATATGTCTATGTGTATGTGTGTTTGCGCGTGTATATGTGAGTTGCGCACAAACATCAAATCAACCACCATCATTTCATTCGTTCACATTCAAACTTCCAGTCAAAAATTAAAATAATACATCACCATTTTCATTAATACTTGTCAAATACCTTCAACATTACTTTCCTTCAACATCATCCAAACCATGGCGAAGCTAATCGGCCTAAAGCCCAACCTCATCATATTATACTAATTTAAATATATTATATCCTTACTTTTTTTTATTATTTTGTGTTACTTTTATTTCCCGTACTGCATGTCGTCTGCTTCAGTTTATAACAACCATGGCGTTTCTTAGAATTTCACATTTCATTGGGTTTTTTTTTTCCTTCTAACAGATAGCTGGTTTAGTTTCCCACGGTTATTTGCAGTTAGAAGCATCATTTATTGATTCTGGAAGCTAATTATAAACATTAAAAAAAACTACATTGCTATTTTACTTTTTAAAAAATTTTAAAAAAGTTTTATTCTGATGCTTTTGAAAAATCATTTTTGCTAAATCAATTTTTGTAATTTATCTTCTTTTTTGTGCAACCGCTCAAGAATGATAACACACACATTATAGTTCTTCCCTAGTTTGATATTTTCTTTCCAATGTTCATGGAGTTCCTAACATCCATGTAATTGAATTTATCTGATGTTATATTTCAATCCAATATCATCATCATTACTTTTCCTGTTCCTATTTTTGCTTTCCATCTATCAATATATGTGTGTGCATGTATGGTATGTATGTATGTATGTATGTATGTATGTATGTATGTAATTTATGTATGCATGTATGTGTGTATGTAGGTATGCATGTATGTGTGTATGTATGTGTGTATGTATGTATATATGTGTGTATGTACGTATATATATATGCATGTATGTATGTGCGTATGTATGTATGTGCGTGTGTATGTATGTATGTATGTACGTGTGTGTATGTATGTATGTATGTATGTATGTATGTATGCATGTATGTATGTATGTGTGTATGTATGTATGTATGTATGTAATGTATGTATGTATGTATGTAATGTATGTATGTATGTATGTATGTATGTATGTATGTATGTAATGTATGTATGTATGTATGTATGTATGTATGTATGTATGTATGTATGTAATGTAATGGTGTATGTATGTATTATGTTTGTATGTTGTTGTATGTATGTATGTAATGTATTATGTATGTATGTAATGTAGTATGTATATATGTAATATAATGTATGTATGTATGTATGTAATGTATGTAATGTATGTATGTATGTATGTATGTATGTAATGTATGTATGTATGTATGTAATGTATGTATGTATATATGTAATATATGTATGTATGTATGTATGTATGTATGTATGTAATGTATGTATGTATGTATGTATGTATGTAATGTATGTATGTATGTATGTAATGTATGTATGTATATATGTAATATATGTATGTATGTATGTAATGTATGTATGTATGTATGTAATATATGTATGTATGTATGTATGTGTGTATGTATGTATGTAATGTATGTATGTATGTATGTAATGTATGTAATGTATGTACGTATGTATCTATGTATGTATGTAATGTATGTATGTATGTATGTAATATATGTATGTATGTATGAATGTATGTATGTATGTAATGTATGTATGTATGTATGTATGTATGTATGTATGTAATATATGTATGTATGTATGTATGTATGTATGTATGTATGTATGTATGTATGTATAGGCTTACGCACACACACTTAAGACATTTTTCTTTTAGTATAAGATAGAGTACCCTTGTATTTGTCCCAGTTACTTCAGCGTTGGCTTCAAATCGCATCGACCGAGATCACATTTTCCATTATCATTTCACGCTCGATAAATGGCATTCGAGTCAAGAGACTTTGGTTTTTAGAATGCTACAATACCGGAAGTAGTGTCTTGTGGTGTCTATTTCTACTTTTTGTGTCCTAAATCCCGTCCCGCCTTCTGTCACCAAAGCAAATGGGTCGTTCGTGGCTCAGTAAAATTATAAGACTTAGGAATTCCTTACGTCAGTATCTAAGTATTGTCAGCGGTAGTGACGATGCAGTTATATATATCTATGGATGTGCCTGTGTTTACACACGCACATTGAGTTCTAACAACTGGCCGTCAGTATTGCTACCCTTGAGCAGAATCGTAATATTTGAGTGTTTGTGGCTATATCTGTGTCTCTGTGTTTACGCAGAACTTAGTGGTTCGGCAAAAGAAAACCGATACAATAAGTGCTAAGCTTACAAAAAATAAGCCCTGGGGTCGATTTGTTCGACTAAAGGCAGTGTTCGAGCATGGCCGCAGTCAAATGATTGAAACAGAAAAAAAGAATAAGAGAATATGTATATGTTCATATACATATATATGTACATATTAATGTATGTAGGTCACTTATATATATATATATATATATATATATATATATATATATTATATATATATATATATATATTATATATATATATATATATATATATATATATATAGATATATATATACATATATATATATATACATATTATGTGTGTGTATGTGTGTATGTTGTGTCTGCTGTGTACACTATATGTATACGTGGCTCTGTGAGGAAGAAGTTTGCATCCCAGTCCCAGCCACATGGTTCCTGGTTCAGTCCCACTGCATGACACTTTGGTAACTATGTTCGCTATACCAGGGACCGACGAAAGCCTTGTGTGTGGATTTGGTAGAGGGAAACTGGTAGAATTCCTTTGTATTCTTTTATTCTTTTACTCGCTTTAGCCATGCAGCTGCGGTCATGCTGGAGTGTGTATTTTTGTTTGTATTTGTTTCGCATCATCGATTGACAACCGGTACAGGTTTGTTTGCACTCCCCTAACCCAGTATGCCGACAAAAGAAACCGACAGGGATCGATTTGCTCGACTAAACCTTCAAGGCGGTGCCCCAGCATGGCCACAGCTTAAGGGATGAAACAAGTAAAAGAAAAAAAGATATATATGCTTATCTATATCTTTATCTTTCCATCTATCTACCTACACACAGATACACATACATACACGCACGCACGCAGACAGACAGAT
>NC_043005.1:96714769-96725364 GCF_006345805.1 Octopus sinensis | reverse complement strand
ACTAAAAGTGACCAGGTATGCAAGTCAGGACCAGCACCACCTATGTATGTATGTATGTATATTGTATGTATGTATGTTATGTATGTATGTATGTATGTTGTATGTATGTATGTACTATCATCTATCCATCTATCTATTCTATCTATCTACCTAGCTAGGTAGGAGGTAGCTATTTGTCTGTCGGTCACTCTGTGTATAATATATATATATAGATATAATACATATCATATATATATATATATATATATATATATATATATATTATATATATATATATACACAGACATACATATATGAATACGTATGTACAAGTGGTGTATGTGTTAGTACATACCTTTATGTATGTTTGTGCATGTTGGTATGTGTGCGTGTTTATTTACTCAAATATGAATATGTACGTTTTTCAAAAATATTTATGCCATCTAAGGGACATACAAATGACTCCACCCTATTGGGCGTCACCAATCCTAAATATGAAAAATCAACTACGCCAACAACCGCAACAAACACTGTAAAAACAGCAGAAGAATTAACTACAACAACAATATCAACAAAATTACTGCAAGTGATCAATAACCTGGACTTCAAATACACCAGAGAGAATTCTACAACGCCCAGTAAAAAGATTTATCGGATCAGACACCCAGCATGAACGTCTGTTGATTGTCATACGTGACTAACACCTCTAACTGCAGTTCCTGTTGATAACTTTGAAACCCCGATGCTCGTAAAGCATATAGAGTTGCTCAACCTACTGAAGGTTTTGTCTGGAGATTTGTTTGCTTTATTTCAGGTTTTAACTCTTCACATTACGAAATATTTGTATTTAGGATTTTCGCGTTTGTCCTTGCCTTTTTTTTTTTGTTTTTGTTTTGTCTTGTTTTTAATTTAAACTAGCAGTATCGCCCGGCGTTGCTCGGACTTGTTTCGACCCTTTAGAATTGAAATTTTTGAAAAGTAAACATTTTGCATTATATAGCTTGTTATTCTCCTTAAGTGAACATTTTTCTGATTGAAATACACCGAAAAATGGCGACACAGCAGTAAAAAAATCGTAAAATATAGGGATTTTCATAGAAAAAAAAAGCACCTTTTTGATGTAAATAATTTTTGGTCTTAACATGGTCCAATTTGAATTTTATCTTCTACGGAATGAAGAGCAAACCTTCTTCTATCATATTCTCAATTTTGGTCAACTTGTGCCGCAGGGTCTCGGAGGAGACAGTGTTAGTTGAAGGCTACCAAACCTGCCACACAAACAACTTCAGCTTTATAGATAGAGACAAAATTTAGACTCACAAATTTTATCAATCCATGATTTAAGGAATTATTTCCAACAATTCTGAGCATTTATTTATCAAGTCAGTATGTGTCTGTTTGCCCGTCCGTCCGTCCGTCTGTCTGTTTCCCTGTCTGTTTGTCTATCTATCTGATTGGCTGTTGTCGCGTCGCCTCCAAACAATTTCTCGTGTTTATTTATGCCTATTTGTATTTAATTTTGTCAAAAAGGTGGATGACAACATCTGCTTTCGCTTGAACGAGTCTCTCGCTCAAGGATTCATCCTTTATGGATGAATTTTCAGATTTTAACATTTTGTTTAAACATTTTTTAATCTGTCCTGAAAAATGGATTATTCTTCTGAGGATGCCAGCGTTCCTACGTCCTACATGGACATTGAGTTGTCTGCATTGCCGAAGGCTGCAGGGAAGAAAGGAAACATCGATTCACTCTCACACACACACACACAATCGAACGACAACACACTTATTGACGCTAGCGTCCCTTCCGATCCAGTGGGAAGGGAAAGCAGAGAAAACGAATGCACGCCTAAGACAATGGACGTTGCTACCACCACTGGTACCTCCACTGCACCACCACTGTCACCTCCACTGCACCACCACTGTCACCAACACTTCCACCAACACCGTCACCTCCAACATGAACAAACAGAATAATTTTGCTTCTGTTTTGAGGCACAGAATACTAGTCTCCTTCTCAACGGAGGAGTTATTACAATGAAAAGCAATACTATGCTACGGAAGAACAATAAAATTAAATACACCACAAAACATTTTGAAGGACATACAAAAACAAAAAAAACTATAATCTACAAAACTGTAGACATAAAAACGAAAAAGCTAGAACATGCCACTCAACAAACAGTTGAAAAGTGTTTACCGCCCATATGGGCTTTCAAGAAGTACATCAGAAGTGGCAAAAGATTTGCCATTGTGGAAGTAAGGTTGGACACAGAACATACAATACAACTTTCAACAAAAGCACTTGAATGTGAAGACATCATGATGATTCCTAGTCCCCTGAGATAGACATAAGATGGTGTCAACCATCTGCTATTACTTTGAGGAAGTAATTAATATACTAGAAATTGCCACCCTGGAACAATAAAACTGGGTAGGAAGGAGAGTAGAGCTCTTGATTCAAGCAAATGAAGAGACGATCGAAAGTCTCCCAGACTTAGTAAAGCTGCCGGACGGTACGTCTCTACATATGCTCGTTGAAGGCCACGTTGTTACCTTTGTGGTAGCAAAAGCCACCTGAAATTCGACTGCCCAATAGTACAACAACCATAACAACAGCAAAACAAAAATCCAATTGCAAACCACTCTGCAAATGAAACAGCTCCACCAACCAACCAACCCAACCAATCAACACCACCATCAGTAGATTTGACATCTTAAAGAACAGAAGCAACACCATCACCACCAACAACCGGAACAACAATTACAGACGGACCAAAGCCAGAAAAGAAAAAAGAGACTAACCTCCTCCAATCCCCAATAACCTATACACCACATCCCAACAGCCGTCAACCAGCACCAAAAACAGTAACAACATCAGCATTAACACACACACACATACAAATCGACCCCAATGCCCTTCCCCTCCCACTTTCTTTTTCCTCTAACATATCTGATGAAGGCGACATGGAAGAATGGCAAATGGTCACAGATGGAGAAGGAAAAGGAGCGAAAAAAAGAATAATAACTCCGTCAAACAAAGCAGTGAGATACAGCACTCCCGACAACAAAACTGCCGCACACAACAACAATACAAGCACCACCACTACAAACACAGAAACGCCGAGTGGCCCCACAATGTTAACTGCAATTAACACTAACAATTTCGACATCAATTCGTACACCCACTCATACACAACACCACCACAACACAAACAAATACTACACACCACACAAAACACACAAATTAATGAAATCTCTCTATCCTTATGCTGTAGGGAGATTTCAAATACATTTTTCTAAAAATCTGTACAAAAATGTCCTCACGGAAACTTCTAAGGAGAAGAATACCCAACTTTTGAACAGTAAGTTACTCTCTCTTTCTCTTATTTTCTGTTTTCTCTTTGTGTGTGAAACACAACTATCTTTAGATTCATGCTCAGGATAGGTAGTGTAAATGTGCGCAGCTTGAGGTCGTCTTGGAAACAAGGTTACCTGTTGAATGACATCAAGTCACAGAATGTAAATATTATAGCCATCAGCGAAACACACTCTCCAATCCGAAGACCCTCCAGCCCATGTTCGGCAGACAATTCGACATTTATTTTTCTCCGTGTGGTTCGAGAATGGGAGGTGGGGGTACTGCGGTGCTTTTTCGAAAGGGTCGTCTTGGATGACAATGGCAGTAATGGGTGTGCTTTCCGACTGGTAATAGTATACGCATCATGGATCAAGCAGAGACCAAAGCTGGGCGAATGGCAACATGAGTGTTTCCATACTCTTGAGCAGCTCTGCCATCCGAGTTCAAACTTGTGTGATTTCAATTCCACAAAGGCATTCTATAAAGGATTAGTGGAGGGGAGGGGCGACGATGTTCTTGGGAAAACTCTGGGCGTTGACGAGGGATACCTGACCCGTCTCTTTAGGACCACTTACAGGCCAGGACATATGGACAATTTCCAGAGATACCTGGCCTGGCAGTGCTATCGAGAAGCATTGCTCGCTCGAGATAAAGTCTACAGACACGGTTCAAGAAACACCGGACCGATCTGACCGAGATGCGGTCAGAACGACGAAACCGTTCTGCACGCACTCGTGCAATGCCCAAATATTACAGACCTGAGGCCTATGTTGAACGGCTGCTGTCACATGTGGGGCGAGTCCGGTTGTCAACCGATTCTATTGCAAATATTGCCCCAACACCTTCTTTAATCGGGAAGGCAAGTCAGTTTTCATCGTACTGGTGGCTATGGTGAAAGAATGTGTATGGTGGGCACATTTGAAAGGTTTAGAGACAAATACTTTCCTCTCTGGCCAAGAGTAGAGAGGGAAGCTTTATTTAATGAAAGGTTTAATAAAAGTGGGTGGATATAGCAATGATGGTAGGTATGAATGGCGGAACAACTTTGAGCACAAACCTGTAAAACAAAAATAAAAGAGAGGGCACTTTGCTCTCATATTGTTTTTCCCTTTTCCCGAGATTACCGTGGTTTTGTTTTTCATAGGTTGTTCTTTCCACAGATAACTCTAGTCAGTATTATATTTACTCCCCCATTTGGGAATTCTAATTGTTAAAAACAACTCTTTGTTATCTCCTTGATCGTTTTCGAAAGGAAAAATTCTACATTGTATTGTCCCCTCTGTGTTCGGCCCCGCCTGGTTAATAAAGAAATCTCTCTCTCTCTCTCTCTCTCTCTCTCTCTCTCTCTCTCTCTATCTATCTATCTATCTATCTATCTATCTATCTATCTATCTATCTATATATCTATCTATCTATCTATCTATCTATATATATATATATATATATATCCATCCATCCATCCACATACAAATTTTATCGAGCTGTGAGAAACAAACATGTATCGTATTGGTAACGTCAGGGTAACCAAACAATAGTTTGTGAGATAAAACAAAACGAAGTCAGGCCTATGAAATACGAAGCTAAATCAAAATTGAGCAGCTTCTTAAGTTAGAAATAAATTTGGTTTTACGATTATCCTATCTCGGGTATTATTTCTCAGCTGTCGTGTTCAGTAAGGTCTAAATCCGTCAAAATATGTATATATGTGCGTATGTATGTATGTATGTATGTATGTATGTATGTATGTATGTATGTATGTATGTATGTATGTATGTATGTATATATGTATGTATATTGTTATTTAATTTTATTTCTAGATTCGTTGCTAACCAAGACCCAGGTCTCTTTCATTGGAATTCCAAGAACATCAATAGGATAGTTGTATATGTACGTGTGTATGGAGTCAGCGTATGTGCAAATGAGTTTCGTTTTCTGTATACATAGGGTCACTCCGTCGGTTGCAACGACGAGGGTCCCAGCTGATACGTGAAATTAACGTGTAAGTGGCTGAGCACTCCACAAACACGTGGACACTTAACGTAGTTCTCGTAGTTCTCGGGGAGATTCAGCGTGACACAGTGAGTGACAAAGCTGCCCCTTTGAAATACAGGTACAACTCATTTTTGCCAGCTGAGTGGACTGGAGCAATGTGAAATAAAGTGTCTTGCTGAAGGACACAATGCACTGCCGTGAATTGAACTCACGACTTTACGATCATGAGCCGAATGCCCCTAATCACTAAGCCATGCGCCTTTAATATATATATATATATATATATATATATATATATATATATATATTATATATATATATATATATATATATATATATATATAATATATATATATATTATATATATAATATATATATATATATATATAAATGTATATGTGTGTGTGTGTGCGTATATGTAACTGTATGTGCATATATGGTTTGTCTGACTGTGCATCTGCCCGTTATTCTTCTTTAATACCATGTCACCTCTGATTTCGATAATCTTTAATCAAAGGTGTTCCATCCCTCATGACTAATCTTGTCTTTTTCTACTCTATTTGCTTTTTGAATTTTTTAAAAATGGATTTTACTCAGAATATCTAAGATTACATTATCCAAGGTAATTTTCTGGGTTTTTTTTTGCAAAACTAAGGTGTGATTTCAGAACAACTGCGTTGCTATTCCTCGTAAGTAGACTTAACGCATGAAGACTCCCACAGATATTGTGATTGTGATACACAGCTGTAGCACAACTGAAGGATTGCGGAATATTTTTATTTGATTACGTGAGCTCACTTCCTTGAGCAAGATACTTGATTTCACGTTGCTCCAGTCCACTCAGCTGGCAAAAATTAGTAGTATTTGTATTTCAAAAGACCAGCCTTATCACATTCTCTGTCACGCTGAATTTCCCAGAAAACTACGTTATGGGTATACGTGTCTGTGGAGTGCTCAGCCACTTGCACGTTAATTTCATGAGCAGGCTGTTCCGTGATCGGATCAACTGGAGCCCTCGTCGTCGTAACCAGCGGAGTGCTACTTTCTTTTTATAGGCACTAGGCTTGAGACTAGAAGTAAGTCGATTACAAGGACTCCAATGCTCAACTGGTACTCATTTTATCGATCTCGAAAGGATGAATGGCATTGTCGACCACGGCGGTATTTGAACCCTGAATTCAAAGAGCCAGAAGAAATGTCGCTAAACATTTTGATTGGCACGCTAACAATCCTGTGTAATATTGATTTCAAGTTTTTGGTTCAAGTTCTGCAATTTCGTGTTCTGCAATTTCGAGGTTGACTATATCAACCCCAGAGCTCAACTGACACTTGTTTTATTGATTCCGAAAGGATGAAAGGCAAAGTTGACTTCGGTGGAATTTGAATTCAAATGGTAAATAGGAACGAAATGCCGTGAAGTATTTTGCCCAGCGTGCAAACGACTCTGCCAGCACGCCGCCTTCCTTACATGTTATATCGAATTCAGTTTCTTCTATATGAAAAACTTTCTTGGCGGTAGACTATCGCCCGCTTCCGCAGAGTATTCATTTCTCGTCTCGGCAACGACGCAGAAAGCTGAAATGCAATGTATAATAAAATTAATCACTGAAATATTATCCGAAACAATGATTGGTGACGTATAAAATAACCGAGTACTTTATGTAGATTAGAAAATATGCTTCAGTTGCAGACAGAATCATTAGCATACTGGAAGTATGCACATTTCTAGATGTTACGTCGAATATTCTTTTAATAGAAACTTCACTTCATTTAAGTCTCTCTTGGTAATTGAATTGCCGTCCGCTCCTGTTCCTCCTGCTCTTCTTACACCTGCTCCTCCTACTCCTGCTCCTTCCCCCCTCCTCCTCCTCTTCTTCTTCTTCTTCTTCTTCTTCTTCTTCTTCTTCTTCTTCTTCAGCCAGGCAGTGAGAACGGTGGATGTTCCACTTTAGCAATATATAGAAGATTGGTGGCGAGGAAATATGACGACGTTCTCGGGGAGACTCTGGGCGTCGACGAAAACGATCTGGCTAGTCTGTTCCGGAGGACTTTCCGGTCGAGAACTACCATAGATAATTTTCATATGTCCTTGGCCTAGCAGTGCTACTAGGGGGCGCTACTAGTTCAAGATAAACTCTACAGACACGAATGTGTTGTCAGACGGACTTGTCCGAAGTACACACAGAACGACGAAACCGTTGTACACAAACTACTGCAGTGTCCGGGTATTCTTAACTAGAGTCATGTCCAACAGCTTCTGTCGCGTGTCAGACGGATCCGTCTGTCGGCAGAGTCCACAAAGATAGTTACCTTACCCACTACCTGCCAAGCAGGTATGGGAGTTTTCCTTCGCCTGGTGGCTGTGATGAAAGAGATTGTCTGGTGGACGAAGTTGAAAGGCCTATAGTCGAAAGAATTATTATTATCATTCAAACAAATTTGAATAAATTTCTTTAAGATAAACACCCAATTTTAAAGTTGTCATCACAAAACTGTTATACAAAGGAAGAAAAAATTCTGATGAACAATTAGAAAATAGTTAAAAATTATGAAACGAATAATTGAGCACTAATGTGGTCATTTTGTCTTGCAAAAATAACAGCCAAATTTCCCTCAAATCAAACCAAACTATATTTACAAAAAGGGTGGCTAATGTTGCTTTAGAAATGCTGTCAGCAAAAAACTTTGTGGTCACGACTGGAATTTGTTTTTTGTGAAACTATGCTATGGAATATTTACGTTGATAGATTAATTATATATAATTATATACAAGAAACAAACTCCGACATATATTTTACACATCAAAAACGACAAGGTTATTGTAATAACTGACACAACATTATAAACTGACAGTTTTGCCGTGCACAAGCCAGACGGGAATCTAAGTAATTGCAATGGTTTCGCTATTGATCTGACACACTTTTGTCAAGATACGAACAGCTTATCAATATGAGTGGATCAAGACAACTTTCCAAAGCGATACAACTTTCTGTAAACGGAACAATATCTATCGATATTTATTTCTTATTTTTCCTTCTTTAGAAACTACAAAAAAAAAGGTCTTGATGAGCCCCTCCCTAGGCCATTAATCAAAATGAAAATAATTTTTATCATATATATATACAAGGTTTATAATATTCAAGTTGGGCAGGAAACAATACTCAACTGGTTTCTTTATTTTATTGAATCTGAAAGAATGAAGAAGAAAGTTGACCTCGGAAGGATACACAGTAACAACACCAACGATCACGTTTAAAAACGGCAAGGTATTCCTTCCGTACTTAAGTCGATTCGTTCCAACAAACACTTTAAGGCGGTGCCCCAGCTTGGCAGCAGTCGGACCAAGTAAAAGAGTTCACAACTCTGTACACAGTCCAAACCGTATCTCTGCCAAGTGTTACCAACATCTGTCACAAGACACTTTCCTTTCAAGAATACATCTGACACACTACACACTCTGAACAATACACACAATACATGCCCTATCGTAGTGTTTCTCATAGGCTGGTTCTTAGAATTGTAAGAGGAGAAATGAATTGGCATGTTTAACAAAAAAGAAATAGTTTTTAAACAGTTTAACTTTGTCTAACACCATGGTGAAAATAGAAGAATTCTATTGTCATTTCATACTAATAAGGGGGTGGTAAGAAGCGAAGAATTTGGCCAATGATTGTGGAGTATGACTGGTATTTGTATGTTTGAGAAATAGCACTCAATGCAATCACCACCCGATAAAGATCATAACCCACACAACACAAACGCAACGGAATCAAATACATTCACCATTCTGAAAACTAACACAGCTCATTTAAGACATTCTACACAACGAACAGACAACCCATTAAAATGGAAACTGAAATGACAAAAGAAATCTCAGAACAATACAAAGATGATGCAGCACATTAAAACAGCCTTCACTTCTGAAATATAATGTTGTTCGCACTTCGGGAATATAAAACTTTTGGAAACATGATGATAGAATTAGTAATACAGACGAGTTAATTTAAGAAGATACATTTTCAAAAGCAAATTATATCAGACGTAGAATACTTAAAAGAAAGAATGCATAACGAAAGTGAAAACAACGAACAAAACAAAACAAGCTACACTTATACACACAACGAAATGGAAACCATTAAAGTTGAAAACATTGATAATATCTAACAGGAAGATAAATTGAGTTCATGTCAGACAAAATTATAACAAAATCAAAACCTCTCGTACCTATAGAATACCAACCAAATAAAAGCTAAATCAAAACAACATAAACAAAATTTTGGATAAAAGAGAATGCGAGAAAGATTTAAGTAAATAACATTCTAAAGATGTAAATTCTGAATATAACAATACTTTAACTGTGGAGATATTAAAAATCGATAGCTCTTCCTGTGGGTCAAACCTAAGACGACCAAATATTAGATATAATGATAAAATAGGAACAATAATAAGTGTGAAAGTGATGATTTTACACTGAAACAGACACGAACATATATATCACCGCGCTAAACCAAATATACGTGTAGTTGCTACAGTAGCAATAAATAACGAGAGTACAAAGGCAACGAATACACGAATGCTCTAACCCAAACAAACGACGGGTAAGAGGAAAATGACTATTAAAAGATAGAACATAAAAGAAAAAAATTAAGAATTCCTAATGAAATAAATAGTGAACAAAAATATAAATAACGCGATAGAAATACCAAAAATAAAGGAATACTGGAAACAAAATATTCTATTTCGCAAAGTATCCGACGTTATGAAATGCGACAATAATTCTCTGATAAAAAAAAAAACCGTTCGGCTGCAGCCCCAAACGATTTTATCAATAAAAACTAAGTCCCCTGGACATTATTAATTCAAGTGAGGGGACTCATAAGGATGGTTATTAAATTTCTATGTCGTATAAGTGACCGAGATCACAACACTCTGCCTTGAACTGGACATCAGTCCGCCACAGGGTTATTCATTTTACGGCTGAGTGGACTGGAGCAACGAAATGAAGTGTTTTGTTTGATGATGATGATGATGTATACAATACACCACTCGATCCTGGAACTGAAACCAGGATCTAGCAATTGTGAGTACAACACCCTGACCACCAGGCCATGCACTGTTACTTCTTTCAAGAACAAGATGAAAATAAAAATTTGGGGAGGAACAGTAACACCACTGTTACAATAAGTAAAACTATCTCAGTTCCCAAGACTAAAGAAACTGCAAACTCTAAAAACTGCAATAACACCTGTAATAATTCTTCCTA
>NC_043005.1:96707269-96709769 GCF_006345805.1 Octopus sinensis | reverse complement strand
TGTTTAATCCAAGGTCAGCCCTTTTCTAACAAGCCTACCATGAGATATTTTTCAAGCCCAAACAATCCTACTTTACAGATGTGTCTAGCAATATGATATCCAAAGTAACCTTCGAGTGTTTTCTGTGGAAGCATTTCTCGCTATTTCTAGTATTGAAGCAAGCATTATAGATGTTTTCGATCTAGTTTGGATTCTTTGCTATCAAATTTGAATTCTTTGTCATCAAATTTGAATTCTTTGCAATTTTCCCGTTTCACTGAGGCGAAGCACAAAAGTCTAAAACCATAAAATCTTTTGCTACTCATGGCAATTTGACATATCGAATACTTCTACGAACCTTTCTGTGGACTAATAATTATCAATAATACAGACCCCTCCAACTTGGATATTGTAGTTTACTTCATACTGATATATTCCAGGTCGATCGAGTGGTACAAGGTTTTGCATTGCCTTGCTGCAGAAATATTAACTTTTTATTAAACAATGCCGGGTATATTTGTCATACAATAGTACACATCCGCGCCAGGTGTTCGGGGTACAGGTTGACACCAATAGTTCGTCCGTCCGGAACAAAATCGTTGTGAATTATCTCCTTCTAATTCCACCAGACGCGGATTGTTCAGATCCCTGGCTCAGTTTTCCACGCTCACTAACCAAGAGTAGGTGAAGCGTCACTGAAGAAGTTCTCCGCCTCGAAGGACAAGAACTAGTATCAGCGTGAGGTCAAAGAATTGAGAGAAGGGTGCAATACGATGGCCTCTACTTTGAATGTTGGACTACTTTTATAGTAACTTGACAATTAAACAAATATTACCAAAATATTGCAAAACGTTTAATTCAACGCAGTATATAGTGTGTTCGGACAGCTCGTATAAGCTTAAAATTCAAGGTCGAGTAATACTATTAGGAATAAAGAAAAAGTTAGTTTCGGACCGGACAGTTGGCATGAATGGAATAGAAGAATTTGGCGCAGCGCTCTGGAGGCTGGAGATTTGGCTCAGCTGAATGAAGATTGAACATGTTGTGACGACGGTACATTTTAACACTGAATGCAAACTTACACGCACACACGCACACGCACAGAAATATACACAGACAGATAGATAACGTGAGAGAGAAAGAGAGAGAGAAAAAAAAGAGGGTGGTAGACAGACAAACAGATAGACACGGAGAACGAGAGAAACATTGAAACGGGAGAAACATTAAGACGTCTGGTGTCAAATAAGTCAGCGTCGAATCAGCGGCACTCAATAAGTGGTGCCAAAACGGCTGTGCCAAAATCGTTCATACCCCGGTTTCAATGATTATAGCAGAGTAGACTCTGCTATTGGTACCCAGGGTGCAAGGTGGTAGTTTTGAACGGAGTGTAGGATTAAGGCTACATCTCAAGAACATGTAGATCCCAAATTTCATTCAGAAGGACTGGTCGACCTCTGGTTTATATATATATATATAATATATATATATATATATATATAGGTGTGTGTGGTGTGTGTGTGTTGTAGTAGATGTATACATACAGACATACATACACAGCATGCCTGCTTACATACATACATGTACATACATACATACATACATACATATATAAATAATCTATATATTATATATATATATATATATATATATTATATAGATGTATGTATATATATAATATATATATATATATATATATTATGTTATGTATATATATATATATATATATATATATAGGGTGTGTGAGAATCAATCATCTTGCTACAGTCAAAAATTGTGAAGCATGACTGTCAACACTACTACATGAACCCGAAGATTGCAGAATTCAATGCATGGAAAGTACTATTCAATCAGAATGAAAATTTTAACATTCTACTATTTCATTTTATTTTATTCAATATAATATATTATCTTATAATATATCATTATAAGATTGTAAATAAAACGTGAAAATCAGACAAGGTTGGAATTCTTTTTATTAATATATATATATTATATATATAATATATATATTATAAATATATATAATATATATATATGTAGGTCCCGGGTTGAGTCGGGGGTTAACCACAGTAATAAGTACTCAATACATAGCAGAGTAAATTAATTTATTTTATAGAAGGAGCTCTACAGGACTAGAACTGTTTCTTCAAAAGAAATCATCAGGAAGCTCCTGATGATTTCTTTTGAATAAACAGTTCTAGTCCTGTAGAAGCTCCTTTATAAAAAATATATATATATATAATATATATATATGTGGGGTGTGTGGTGGTGTGTGTGTGTGTGGTGTGTGTGTGTGTGTGTGTGTGTGTGTGTGTGTGTGTGTATATATTTACCAGAGTGCCAGAACAGTGAAACGGATCCCGAGGCTACGTAAGAGCAAGGCAAGGGGATTGACACATTTGCACTTGCACCAATTTAATTACAACGAATATATCGTCTTACGTATTAATTTGAGGCCAAGTGTCAAAGTAACAAATTGTTGTTACAGCTGTAGTAGTAGAAGTAGTAATAGATGTTGTTG
>NC_043005.1:96697269-96702269 GCF_006345805.1 Octopus sinensis | reverse complement strand
GAATTGTAACTTTTTCAGTGCCATTTTTATTCGTTACATATGACTTTATTTCCGCTCATTGAAACACTGCAAGGTTGAAGAGAAACGGGAAAATGATTGTGTAAAATGGTCCTGGTTGGAGGTGATACATACCAAGCTCTTCAAGGGGAAGGGCGTTCTAGTTGTGATGGAAGAAGTAGAAACTGAAAAACCAGTTCATTGATATTTAGTCGTCTCTTTTTCAATATGCAGAGAACCCAAGTACACAGCATCCAGTCTCATTTTCCAGGAAGATAAGGGTGTGATTTGAAGAATATTTCGTTGTTATTTCTAGCTGGTTAAGCTTCCACTTAGACGCCCATAGTTGTTATCGATCTTGTAGCATTCCACTGAAATTAGTCTTAAATATAGTGACGGAATGAGATACGTTGTCTAAGAATATAATCAGTATAACATTCTTAAGTGCTGGTCATGGTGGGAAGGGGAAGTGCTAAACACTTGAAAGAGTTTCTGGATAGAAATATTTCTCTCCTCTGAATTAAAAGCCAAATCTTTTTGATGCGGTTTTGCCAATGTCGAGAATATGAGTCGTTGTTGTTGCTGTTGATGTTATTGTTGTAGTTGTTAACCTGAGATCGGGCTTCATCTGCCAAACTTATAATAAACAAATTTCTGATCTGAGCCTCGAACATTCAATCTTCCTTTTTTTTATCAGGTATTGCTTACATTATCCAATACGTTCTTCCTATTAAAACAAATTCAGTAAAATATAATTTTAGAGATATTTTAGTTATTTCTACAGCGTCCAGCTATCACGTAGAGTAGTGGTTCTTAATCATCTTTTTTTTTTTCGGTACTCCCCTCTTTAAGTTTTTTATTATTCCTAGAACTCACCCACTTAGCGACTAAACTAACTCAAGATCGATGGTAATTTATAAATTTTACTCTAAAAATGGATTGTATAAGCTTTTATAAGTGAAATGATAAAAAAAATTAATAAAGACAAAAGTAATTAATAAAGACTTCCCTATACCCGATGAGATCTAATTTTCTTTTTATAACTATTACTGGTTTTGTCATATTTTATATAATTACTATCATAGGTAAAATTTAGTATGTTAATTATATTACCTTATCCTCTAAAACCTAACACCCTTTCGAATGCCCAGCTCCCATTTGAGGGCGCTAACATCCTCATTGAGAAGTTAGAAGTTTCCCGTGGCTTCAAACAAGATGGTTTATTGTATTTTATTAAAAGAGGTTTTTGAACGTTCGCGGCCATTGTTCAGTGAGTGTTCAAGTACCTCTTTGCAGCTATACTTACTGAGCAATTTTTCAACTAATTGCTTCTCCAAATATATCTGAAACTATTTAAGTCACTCCTCGCTTCCCTCTTCATTAATGAGAAGATAAAATAGTTTATATCCATATAAGTACTTTATTCTTTGCAATGGAGTTCGACAAAATTTAAAAACTTAAAATCGTTTAAAAAAGACATTTAAAAACCATCTAAAAACTTACAAGTTTAATTTTTATCAAGCAAAGTAATTTGTCCGCCCGCTTTTCAATCGTCATAGATCGCAGCCCGTGAGAAATACTATAATAACTGACAGCGGGGCTACCAGCTCTGTTTCCCAAAAAGCAAACCAAAATTTTCAAAAAGTAGCGTGCTGTTTTAGAATGTAACTTCAAAAAGTTAATTTTACTCATGAATTGGGTATGTAGGTCGGTGCTAAATGCTTCCTTTCGTGCCGGGTATGCCAGTATTTGCTTAAAAACTACTGAACTAGCTGAGTTCCAAAGATGTTCTTCATTGAATGCTATGTTCGTGATACCAACAAAGTACTTTAATACTCTGAACAATGGCCATGAACGAAAGAATAGTTCATTGACTTAGATTACTGTGAACCACCTTTTTAGTAACCACCATATGCCTCTACATGGCAGCTCGGTATGCAATAAATATAAATCGAAAAATCTCTCAAATCACACTTTACATGGTGTTTTATTAATAAGGACATATTGGGTTAAGCAACAGCCTATTTTGACGACAGCCTATATATAATATAATATACTATTCTATATATACTATATACTATATAATAACGACAACAGCCTATTTTGAGCCTCGTATTTTTTGCATTAACAAAAACATAGAACACTATCAGTCAATGAACGAAGATTTTCGCGACTAAAATACAATAAATGACCTTGCTAGTAGCCTCAAAAAGCCTCCACATGGTTACTTGATGTGCTAGAAATAACAACCAAATCTTTCCTCTCCCTCATGCTACTCGAACTTAGTTGCTACTCGAACTAAGAATACTTGTTCGCTGTGGAGGACTTGGGCCTTCTTGACTTTGGGTCATTAACCGAAAAGGGCCTGCAGGTTGTTTTGTAGGAGATGGAGGAGGAGGCCTCTGAGCTGGAGGTTTTGACCTTGGTTGTGTTCCACTGCTACTGGCTACCATTTCAGGAAGGAGAAGTGGACCTCGTGTGGGTGGTGGTAGTGGAGGCTGGGCTCGGTTTAAGGGAAAGCTTGAAGAGGAGAACGAGGAGGAAGAAGATAATCATGCTGCATGGCCGGTTTTTATATGGTGTTCAGTTGTTGAGTAGAGAGGGAGGACGACCTGGGGGTGGCGGTGGATGTGCTCCTGGCATCCGACGTCCTCCACCAACGTTCATTGCAATGCTACCAGCAGTGTGTTGCGATGGGCTGCGGGTTGTATTAACATTAACAGAATGGTTATTGTTGGTGATGTTGTTATTGATGTCATTGCTAGTGTTTACAAAATGAGGAGTTGGAGGCTGAGATTTACAAGTTGCAGGTACGTTCCGTTGTGGCAAAGTCTTGTTATCATTGATTACCGAGCCACAGTTTGATACATTTTTATTGAGTTGAGACCTGAAATCAGTCTGATTGGTAGGTCCATTTGGTAAGCGCACCGGTTTTCGAGATGAAATACTTGCTGGTATTCTCTGTTTTTGACCTTTGTTTTGTAATTTTGGTATTTCTCCAGGGAATAACTCGCCAGCCATGCCTCCAATATTGTTTGGAGGAAAACCTCCACCACCTCGTGGTAAGCTATCATTTGATTTCTTGCCAACTACTGGTGCACTACGGTCATTGGTAACTGCTTTTCGGAGTTTAGTACCTTTATGAATCTCTTTTTGTTTTTCTTTCAAATCATATTCTGCAGGCATTTTAAAAAGAAGAAAAACATTGGGTAATGTACTCCGAGATACACTGTACTTTAAAAAATGGGTAAAGATGGAATAATCGAGGCTCCAATGCCTTTGATGAAACCTTTTATCCAATGCTAGATCAAACCTGATCTAGAACTAAACAACATCTACAATCTATTCTGAAGCCTCATATTCCTAGAATTGGCAAAATCCAATCAAAGAGATTTGGTTTTTCGCTTATGAGCAAGACATGTTTCTGTCTAGAATTGCATCTAAGTCTCAAGTGCCTTCCCTTAACACCAAGACCAGCACTATGGAATACTATAATGATCATATCCATGACGGCATGTTATGAGAAGGTCATCAGATCAACGACAAAGGAACCCCTATGTGATTGCTAAACCTACTTGGAAGAACAGCTAATTCGCTTTCAAATAACAGCCATAACTTCTTCGAATAAAACTCTTTGGATAATATGAACTTAGGTTTTCTGCAAATGTGCAAGACGAACATCTTTGACTCGAGTTGAATTACCACTAATTCCATATGCTTTTCAATATAAATCATATCTTTAAAAATGAACACATAACTAGCACTATTTACTAACAGATTTTGATTTATTTTAAAAAGTACAAATTCAGTTTGTCTTGTTGTTTATGGTATGTTCTAGTTCACGACCTCTGGTTTCATTTGTATTAGTAATATTCCGCCGTAAAATATTGGTTTCATATTTTGACACAAGGCTAGTAATTTCGGGGGAAAGAGTAAGTCACTTGCATCAATCCCAGTTCTTAACTGGTACTTATTTAATCGACCCGAAAGGATGAAAGGCAAAGTTGACCTCGGTGGAATTTGAACTCAGAACGTAACCGCAGACGAAATACGACTAAGCATTTCGCCAGGCGTGCTAACATTTCTGCCAGCTCGCCGCCTTATTCAAGCATAAAAATATAAATACATCATATGAAAATTCTGATTTCGTTTTCACAATTTTCTGTCATGTTTAATTCACAAATACTTTTCTAAAAGTCACCCACTAGACCTGCTCAGTATAGCAGTTACATTCCGTAACTATATTTAAGTTGTCTTTCAAATAAGGCTCACATGACGTAAGTTTTAAATCGTAATATAACAATATAACATATCGATATCAGAAATGAAACGACCATGATAACAAAAAAAAAAAATCAATCGAATATTTTACTCCATTGATTTATTTCTGTATCACAGACTCGTTCGTACAGGCAAAGCTTTCCGCATCTATTAAAAAAGTAAAAAGATCATTACTGGTTTGACTCACTTGTCAAGTGACTTGATCTGAGTTGTGAAAAGAAGCTAAATCAATAACATTATGGAAAAACTCAAGCTAGTACTTTAAGAGCACAACACACGCACACGAACACACACACACAAACACACACATACACACACGCACACTCACACGCACGTTCGCACGCCTGCGCGCATACTCACATATATAGCATCGTAGTTTATGTTCCTTTTTGTTTAGCATTGATAAGTAATGGATTCCCTTTGTTGTGATAACTTTAAGACGGAGTCTTTTACGCAATAGCAACTAAATGTTAACATTAAAAAGAGGATATAACAACATCTGAGGAGTTCGGGAGTCCATTAATTTAAACAACAATAATCGTTTAGTATCATTAATTATGCTTATAATCGTTTCTGATTGAGACACAAGACATGAAACTTGGTGGGGATTAGTTTGGTTACATCGACCTTCGACACTTGACTGGTACTTTATTTTATCAACCAGAAAGCAGGATTTGTACTTAGGAAATAAAGACGCCGAAGAGAAAGACAGAAGATAAAGG
>NC_043005.1:96679769-96694769 GCF_006345805.1 Octopus sinensis | reverse complement strand
TATCTGCCGTGTTCAATAAAGGATTCAACTCGAAAATCCGAAGACTTTACCCAACATGGCAGTCATCTGAAAAAAGCAGGGGGTATAAAGGTCGAAATGCTGAAACTCTAACAAGATGAATCCAAATATATCAACGCTTATATTAGTCTAAACACATTAGTCTAGACACAACGAGGCTGATGACAAGAGAAAGGTAAGTAGGATGAGAAAGCCCGACAGAGGTTGGCGTGAGCGAGGCCGGATTCGAGGAGCAAAAGCCGTAAGAGGAAACTCCGTTAGAAGAAAAGCCATTAACTGGGGAAAATAGAGAGAAATGAGACAGCGAATCAGCTTGTTGAATAGTCACATATCTGTGAGGATCGTTTTGTGTGCATACTGATATGTCAGTATATGTCTGTCTGTCACATTCTGACTATTCTGGTGAATTAAGGGCGAGGGGGATGTGAGCTTGTCTGTCTTTTCTCTCCAGAACAGAGATACCGAAAACTGCTAGCGAAAGCATGAAATATGTCACCAAACCATATTGACTCACGAGTATGTATATATATATATATTTATATATATAACCGTGTATACACACACACACATATGTACATGTGTATATGTGTGTGTATATATTGACGTTAACTCCACAAGTTTTTTATTCTCTGTTTATTTTCTCGTGTTCCTTTCGGTTGAAGAATGTAAGCTCGAAACGTAAAACGCTTTCTCACCTTCCCGAGCGTCAAACTAATACAGCTGCGTATTGTTTATACACCTGACTTCGTCGTTGTTTTTCTGTAAATTTCATATATATATATATATATATATATATATATATATATATATATATATATATATATATTATATATATGTATGTATGTATCTATGTAGGTATGTATGTATGCATGTATTTCGTTTTGCCACTGTGTGCGTAATATTTTCCATTTTCATGGATAAATGTTGCCATGAGATACAATTCAGGAAGTTTGAGCTAGTGCTCGTCCGAAGTGAAGCAATTAACAGCAGACGTCACCCGTAGTTTATTTCATATTACAATGTCTCAGTTATAAAGTAAGACTTTTAAGTGCCGGAGCTTTAGGCTCGAGATATCTCAGACGAAGAGTCAATGGAGCGGGTTCGCGCATTATTTATGTACAGTTCTTGTTCTACTTTTCCACAAACTACTGTAGGCCAGCAGCAGTTCAAATACTTTCAGAAAAGGTTTCCTATCTATGCATCATTTACTTCTTATATGAATATGACCTTTAAAAGTTTTAGAACGTATACAATGTCCGATACGCTAATTACACGATTATAACCACACACACGCGCGCGCGCGCGCGCGCGTGTGTGTGTGTGTGTATATATATATGTAAGAGCGTTGTAGTTTACTTGAAGCATTGCAGTACAGAAGTAAAAAGTGAATGAAAAGAGAAGTGAAAAAAACGATGCAGATGGTTTTAAAGAGGCCTATTTTCAGAAGAAAAATCTGTTCAGAGAGACAGAGAGAGGGAGAGAGAGAGAGAGACAGACAGACAGAGAAGGAGAGAGAGACAGAGACAAACAGTCAGACAGATAGGCACACAGATAGAGAGACACATAGATAGAGATAGATAGATAGATAGATAGATAGATAGATAGATAGATAGCAGCAGAAACTTACTCCATATAAAGCTATCTTAATGTATTTACTTAGCTATTTTGGTCTGTATCTCTCTCTCTATCGGAATACATACATTGATATATACATATGTATACACACACACACACACACACACACAAACCTATATAATTGATGCTCAATACCATTCGTTAACAAAAGAATCAATCAATAAAGCAAATAAGTGTGAGACGAATGAAATCAACCAGTCTCTGGTCAAATAGGTGCCATTTTACCACCCGATTGTAAATTTTCTCCCACATTTCTACGAGGCATTCTCTTCGCTTGCATTAAAGTGTCAAGCGTCTGCTTGCGTGAATGTGTTTATGTATGTATGTGCATGCGTGTGTATATTCTTTTATTTTTTTTTTTTCAGTCATTTGACTGCGGCCATGCCAGAGCACCGCCTTTAGTCGAACAAATTGACCCCAGAACTTACTCTAGTACTTATTTTTTCAGTATCTTTTGCCGAACCGCTTTGTTACGGAGACGTAAACGCACCAACATCGGTTGTCAAGCGATGGTGGGGGTACAAACACAGGCACACAAACATATACACACACATACACGAGTGGCACGGGCGCTTCAAAAGCAGAACATCCCTGGAAGACGATGAGCGATTTGGAGGAGGTGCCACATGTGTCACCCCCGTAAATGTGGTATTGTGCATAGAGAATTCGTGCCCCAGTACCAGAGCATCAATCGAGAGTTCTACAGCGACATTTTGACGTGTTCGAGGAAACTCAATTGGCGAAAGTGACTGAATCTGTGGAACGCGAAGAGCTGGGTTCTTCACCAAGGTCTCCTCACTCGTGAGTTTCTTCCTCAAAACAATATGCTATCAATTCCGCACCGGGCCTGTTTGCCAGGTTTAGCACCTGCAGACTTCCGTCTCTTCCCCAAGATGAAAATGCAGCTCAAAGCTCGCCGTTTTAACACCGCTGTTGTGATCCACAGCGAATCACAAAAGGTCCTCTACTCACTTAAAACGATTTCTAGGCCGGATTCCAAAAGTGACAGGAACATTCACACATACCTACATAAAAATTACCACCTCACACATGCAATGTGAACTTAAACAAGAAATGTCACCATTTCTTCTTTTCGCTTAAGATTATCAAAGGAAAGCAAGGCAGCTATCGAAATCCGAGGTTTTAGTAAGGATTAAGAACCAGATGCGTGACTAAACAGGAACACTCAGTATTGATCAAACCAACGGATTTAGATTTAATCCTAGAACTGACTGTGATAGGTGATGAGTTCAGCCCATTCGGTTGATGTCGTTCATCTTAGGTTCAACCAAGTATACAATCATTCCAGGCGGGAATATATGCGCTACGGAAACCTGGAGCCGGTCCTATGTGTCTATATGGATCTATCAGTTTTGCAGCAGAGTAGAGAGGATTGTGAAAAGAAGCTCCTTGCTTAATGACCTTATGCGTCGCCCAGTCCATGAACCGAACAGACGAATTTGTGATTCTGACCCCAAGGACGCGTGCTCCCGCGAAATAATGCGCAGTGTATCGATCGTCAGAAAAGGCTAAAAGAATCATATTGTTGCATGTAACGAACTTACGTTTATGCATACAAACACACACACACACACACACTTTGAAACAAATATAAACACATACAGAAATATAGATACGCACAAAGTTAGATAGACAAATATAATATATATATATATATATATATACACACATACACACACACACACACATACATACACACATATATATATATATATATATATTATATATATATATATATATATATATCTATATATATATATATAGATAGATAGATAGATAGATAGATAGATAGATAGATAGATAGAAACATGCATACATACACACATACATACATTCTTAAATACATATATACATGTATAGAGAGACAGACAGACAGGCAGATAGACCGACAGTCTGATAGACAGATATGCAGGCAGGCAAACAGAGAGATAGACAGAGATGTAGATAGACAGAAAGTAAGATAGCGCCGCGAGAGAGAGAGAGAGAGAGAGAGGGGGAAAGAGGGAGAGAGAGCTTGGAATACATTAATCAATTAAACGATAAATCGATATAAAATATTGTTAACCGCAGGCACACTGAAATGCAAATAAGCAAACACACACACACACGCATGCACACATACACAGGTACACATGTCACACGCACACACATGCACACAAATACATGAGAGGAGAATTAAGATTGACGACCAGAGTGGTAGATATAGTACATGTGACAAAAAGAGGACTTTGGGATACTGAGTGTGAGTGAGAGGGAGAGAGAGAGAAAAAGAGGGAGAGAGAGAAAGAGAGAGAGAGTGAAGGCGAGCTAGTTTGAGGCCTTCTTCTAACGAGTGGTATGTCAATAATACGAGTACATTTAAAGTGTTTCTGCTGTTTTATGTGTCCCTTAATGTCAAATTGATGTCTTTTAATAGTTGAATTCATCAATAACATGTCGTATGTGTGGTTTATATATAGTGGTGTGTGGTGTGTGTGTGTGTGTGTGTGTGTGTGTGTGTGTGTGTGTGTGCGTGCGTGCGTGTGAGTATGTGTGTTATACTTGCCATATACACGACATATACTAACACATTTGTATAGATATGTGTATATATAAATGCATACACACACACAGTTACAGATAAATAGATATACATATATACACACACATTCGCACATACGCACACACTTACACACGCACACACACACACATATATATATATATATATGTGTGTGTGTGTGTGTGTGTATGTATATATAGTTATAACGAAAATGACTTGTGAAAGAAAATCTGCACACACACACACACATACACACACGTATATATACACATGTAATCTTAGTTATTCCCAATCAAGTAATCAGGAACCCGCAGTTCAATAAACAAAATCATTTGACGCGGTTCTTACGTCGAATAGACTCATTTTCATTGTCATGACCTTAAAGCACGCGAACTGCTTCAACGTGTTCGGGGTCCTAAATCTCAGCAGATATCTTATATGATCACATTAAACCGTTTAAGAAACTGAAAGAACATACTGAAACGGCTTGCATGCCATAAGGTCAATATCATCAACAAGTGGATATGCGTATGGGTGTTTATGTCCCTGCTTGTTTGTGTGTATGTGTAGGTCTTTTTCTTTGGGGTGGGGTGATAAATTGGCAAATCAGATAAGACACTAGATTAACACCTGATCGTGAATGTGAATGTGATTGTATCCTCTGCATGTATTTGAATATTGCTGTTAATTTCTCAAGTATTAATAGATCTTATCAAAATGGCTGTTGTATCCGAATCTGCTCATCCAGTTGTCCGTTCGCTAAGCAGCATTTCCAGATAACTGCTATCAATTGTATCCTATACAGTTACATTATTGTTGCTGATCATGATGTGGATAATGTTATCATCGTCTTCGTCGTTCTCGCTCTTGTTGCTGTGGTTTAGCCTTAGTTTCGCTCTGGTTGAAGTAAGAGCATCGTAGCTGAGACTATTCCACCATTTTTTCGGCCATGGTGTAACTAAGCCTGCATTATTAAAGCCTTTGTTTTAAGACAGTTTCGTAGAAATTGAGGGAAATCTATTCCCTATTATTTGCCCTGTCAAGCGACGCTGTAAAAGATCTATTTTTGGAAACGTTTCCTTCTTCCATAATGGCAGACTGAACCCCTCTCTCTCGTTTGACAAACGAAAATGCTATCACAGATGAGCAGTTTCATGAAACATAATGGCGTAGATAAATGAAATTTTATGACATCAGAAATCTTTGTACTTTACTCTTATACGCAATTTAGACTACAATTTTTGGATATAATGGCACAGACGTTACTGTGTAGTAATTACATAGTTCCGGGTTCAATCCCGCTGACTTCTTCTATAGCTTCGAGCCGACCAAGGCTTGTGAGTGGATTTGGTAGACGGAAACGGAAAGAGGTCCGTCGTGTATGTGTGTGTGTGTATGCTTGTGTGCGTGTGTGTGTGTGTGTGTGTGTGTGTGTGTGGTGTGTGTGTGTGGTGCGTGCGCGTGCGTGTGAGTATGTGTGTTATACTTGCCATATACACGACATATACTAACACATTTGTATAGATATGTGTATATATAAATGCATACACACACACAGTTACAGATAAATAGATATACATATATACACACACATTCGCACATACGCACACACTTACACACGCACACACACACACATATATATATATATATATGTGTGTGTGTGTGTGTGTGTATGTATATATAGTTATAACGAAAATGACTTGTGAAAGAAAATCTGCACACACACACACACATACACACACGTATATATACACATGTAATCTTAGTTATTCCCAATCAAGTAATCAGGAACCCGCAGTTCAATAAACAAAATCATTTGACGCGGTTCTTACGTCGAATATAGACTCATTTATTCATTGTCATGACCTTAAAGCACGCGAACTGCTTCAACGTGTTCGGGGTCCTAAATCTCAGCAGATATCTTATATGATCACATTAAACCGTTTAAGAAACTGAAAGAACATACTGAAACGGCTTGCATGCCATAAGGTCAATATCATCAACAAGTGGATATGCGTATGGGTGTTTATGTCCCTGCTTGTTTGTGTGTATGTGTAGGTCTTTTTCTTTGGGGTGGGGTGATAAATTGGCAAATCAGATAAGACACTAGATTAACACCTGATCGTGAATGTGAATGTGATGTATCCTCTGCATGTATTTGAATATTGCTGTTAATTTCTCAAGTATTAATAGATCTTATCAAAATGGCTGTTGTATCCGAATCTGCTCATCCAGTTGTCCGTTCGCTAAGCAGCATTTCCAGAGAAACTGCTATCAATTGTATCCTATACAGTTACATTATTGTTGCTGATCATGATGTGGATAATGTTATCATCGTCTTCGTCGTTCTCGCTCTTGTTGCTGTGGTTTAGCCTTAGTTTCGCTCTGGTTGAAGTAAGAGCATCGTAGCTGAGACTATTCCACCATTTTTTTCGGCCATGGTGTAACTAAGCCTGCATTATTAAAGCCTTTGTTTTAAGACAGTTTCGTAGAAATTGAGGGAAATCTATTCCCTATTATTTGCCCTGTCAAGCGACGCTGTAAAAGAATATTTTTGGAAACGTTTCCTTCTTCCATAATGGCAGACTGAACCCCTCTCTCTCGTTTGACAAACGAAAATGCTATCACAGATGAGATGAGCAGTTTCATGAAACATAATGGCGTAGATAAATGAATTTTATGACATCAGAAATCTTTGTACTTTACTCTTATACGCAATTTAGACTACAATTTTTGGATATAATGGCACAGACGTTACTGTGTAGTAATTACATAGTTCCGGGTTCAATCCCGCTGACTTCTTCTATAGCTTCGAGCCGACCAAGGCTTGTGAGTGGATTTGGTAGACGGAAACGGAAAGAGGTCCGTCGTGTATGTGTGTGTGTGTATGCTTGTGCGTGTGTGTGTGTGTGTGTGTGTGTGTGTGTGTGTGTATGTATCTTTGTGTATGCAGTTGTCCCTCACATGTGTTGCTTTGTTTATGTCCCTACAACTTCGTGGTTCAGCAACAGAATCAGATACAATAAGGCTTGATTTGTTCGATTCAACCCTCCAAGGCGCTGCAGTTCAATGACAAGATGGAAGATAAACGATATTAGATTTTTTTTAAATGACAAGGCCAAACAATGCGAAAAGTCATTGCTCATATAATATGCGCTTTGTTTTGTTATAATAAGGGTCAGTCTGCTTCGTATAGACTTTTTTCTGTTACTTAGAGCTGGCCTCAAGTTGTTAATAAGGATGGCTTCCTTGATTAAAAAGTTACCTGTATTAAGTTCAGTGAACCTGAAGGATTCTGTGAAATCTTGGGTATGGAATTTTTGGAGATATTTATGGATTGAAGTGTATTACATCTATCTATGTATCTGTCTATCTATCTAACTATCTATCTATCTATCTATCTATCTATCTATCTATCTATCTATCTATCTATCTATCTATCTATCTATTTATCTATCTATCTAAATACACGCGCGCATACTCTCTCTCTCTCTCTCACACACACACACACAAAGACACACACACATATATATGTACAGACAGATAGATAGTTAAATAGATAAATAGATAGACAGATAGATAGATAGATAGATAGATAGATAGATAGATAGATAGATAGATAGATAGATAGATAGATAGATAGATAGATAGATAGATAGATACCAATCTTGAGAAATTAGGCTTCTCAAAACCAGAAAGGAGAAAGCTAATTCGAAGACTACAGATCTAATCCATCACTGGAACTGTAAAAATCTGTAAAACTTTCCAGAAGTTTATCATTTAAATATATATGAGCATGCCTAGATATGCAACTATATGCATGAGAATGCATACATAAAAGATACAAATCTGCATTCACATACATACATGCATGCATACACACATACATACATACATACATACATACATACATACATACATACATACATACATACATACATACATACATAAATACATACATATATACATACATGCATACAAACAAAAATAGCGTTGTTGATGTTGAAATTCCAACCATGGATCTAGGTTAGAAACCGATTCTTTCTCTGTTGGCAAGAAATCTTAAAATAAACTGAATAATGACATACATATATACATACGTAGTGGACTTATGCATTTGAATATACTTAGGTATACATAATTTTTCTATATTGTTTTTTATATAAATTGAATTTAGAATATATAAATAGAATTTACACCAAGGCGTTCAAAGGGAATTCTTTTTATCTTAAGAAACGTCATGTCATAAAGACTGATGTTGAATTCTCGCTTCCTACATTCGTAACAGTGCTGTTCATCAGTTTCCCTCCAGACATTGTATTCAATAAGAAATAAGAAGTAAGTTTGTTTTCTACTTTGATGTAATTTGCAGAAACTGTTGTAATTGAACGATGCCAACTGTCTCAGCCTACCATATTTCCATATTAGAAACAATTATCTTATTAATAATCGATCAAAATCACTGTTTGATTGATAAATGTAATAACATAATTTCTACTTCTGAACTAAATTCTTCTCAAACTAAGGTAAATTAGGCAATTGTCTTCCAATTAATCGATATTTAAAGTAAAAAAAAAAAGTAACACATCGTAGAATGTTATTGGTCATACCGTAATGGTATAAAAATTCTCATTGCTTACATCACGTGTAATTGAATAACTCTTCTCCTGTATATTTCTGGTAATCAATTTATGAAACTTAATTCTTAACCACTCATAAATGTCTGCATCCGCATAATACGATTCGATGAACTTTATATACATCACCGTCCATTTTAATATCACAAGCTAGTCATTGGGTGTCCTTAGTGAAATCCACTTCCTTCAAAGTGATTTGAGGATAACCCCCTTTCTGTCCCTCCCACCCATCTCAGAAAACATGCCAAAGACTGATGTTCCATATAACGAATTGGCCTAGAATTTTGATTTTCGCCTTACGTTTCCCTGCCAAGGCTTGTGTAAACACTTTTTTCATGCTGCTTCTTTCTACCTAAAGAGAATTACGAAGATTGCATTGTTTACCTCAAGAGGGATCATTGCCTTTAAACATGGTATGCTACCGAAAACGGTGTATTTGAATACATGTTTGCCACATACCCAACAATGGTATATATCAATTCCTCAACAGACATTATATTCGTTTCAGTTAGAGAAAGATCACGTTTTTACAGCTATTAGGCATGGCGGCGTGGTTAAGAATCTCGCCTTGAAGTACGTGGTATCGGGATCATCCCCAGCTGTTGGGCACGTGTCGTCTCCTATGGTCACGGTCCAACCAATGCTTACAGGTGAAGGTGGAAGCTCGTTGTGCATAAATACATACGTGTATGTGTAAGAGTGTGTATGTGTGTGTATTTCTATTTGTACGTCTCGCTCCCACCATATGACTACCGGTGTTGGTTTGTTTACGTCCCCATAACCTAGCAGTTCGGCAAAAGTAAATGATTGAATAATACCATATTCAATAGTTGTTAATTGTCTCTACCTGCCATATTTCTGTATCGGTAACATTATTTTTTATCGATGAATGAAGTAATAATATATAGTTTAGTGGCTTGTTAGTCTGAAATCTAATATTGATTCCTGACTTTGGTGCGATGCCATACATATGTGTAAAGAGAAATCTGTTAAACGAATTTATCATACAAATTTACTAGTATGTATTTTATTGATCCAGATTTGAAAGGTGAAGTTAGACTTATTGGAAATTGAACCCAAAACGTATAGAAATAAGTATATCCCTCAATATATTTTGTCCGGATAATTTTAGTCTACGCATCTCAGATCATCTGGGCTATCAATAAATATGAACCAAATCTTTGGAGAAGAAGATCAATAAGGCTGATCACACATTGATATATAATTTTGGTCACGAAAGTTCAAGTGACGTTATTTCATCAGGGTATAAAATACACATATTTATCGTTCTTTTTATTGATAATTTTCACCAAACTCAAGAAGAATTAATTTATTTTCTCTTTTTCAACTCCCTTACGTTCCCAATACAATATCAGCTATTAATTTGATCTACCAATAGCACAAACCAACATTCTGCTTTATGTATCAATTTAATGCGTGGTTTATCTAAAATGTAGGGTCCTGCTACTATGATCTGGTGATGTTTCTCCCGCTTACCTATAGTAGCAAGTACCAAATCATTGTTCAGTAATATTCAGAAACAGTTATAATTGACATAAAATATACTCTTTTGAACGCAATTTTCCGTTTGATGAAAAATGAAATGTAAATGTATGCAGACATCCCATGATAACAGCTTTCTGCTACAAATGTTTCTATGCAACCATAAATCGATGCTGTAATACGACTTTCTACAGATCTGATATCCAATACATCATAGATAATTCCTTTTCGTTTTATTTTCAACCATTTATCTATCTATTTATCTTTCTAGCAATATATGTACATATGTGTGTGTATGTATGTGTTTATGTATGTATAGATATATGTGTATATATATATATATACATATATATATATATATATATGTATGTATGTGTGTATATTCTCTCTGTCTCTCTGTCTGTCTCTCTCTCTCTCTCTCTGTCTATCTCTCTCTCTCTCTATCTATCTATCTATCTATCTATTCATCCGCTTCTATCAGTGTATGTATAGAAACATATTTTTAATTATTCTATCTCAGCGAACACTCGGCTTCGGTTAAATATGCCCTACCACCTTGTGAAGTAACGGTCTCTATGACCTTATAGGCGATAGGTTACTATCAATATGTTAGGGAAGGAAGGGAACAATGTCTATAATATTCTAAATGATGAGCTGTTATCAATGAAATGGATGTAATGATGTTCATCGACTTTTTTTTTCTATTTTTATAGTGATCAGTGCAGCTGATGTTGAGTGTAAATGTCTAGATTAATTTTAGGAAGTTAAAAATAAATAATAATAATAATAATAATAATAATAATAATATGATGATGATGATGGTGGTGGTGGTGGTGGTGGTGGTGGTGGTGTTGATGGTGATGGTGATGGTGATGGTGATGATGATGATGATGATGATGATGATGGTGGTGGTGGTGGTGGTGGTGTTGATGGTGATGGTGATGGTGATGGTGATGGTGATGGTGATGATGATGATGATGATGATGATAATAATAAAATAATAATAATAATAATAATAATAATAATAATAATAATAAGCGGGATGGGCAATTCAACCTGAAGAAAATTCTAACTGGGCCCCACCTGCAAGGTCATGTGCTGTTTATCTTGATATGAGATCACCATGTCGCGCACATATGGTTGTGATGCATGTGCCTGGTGTACCTTTATCAGACGGGTAGTCATGATGGGTATATTGGGCTTCGTATATTTTACCCCAGTGTCACTTTGATGGCATGAACTGCTCTCTCACTCAATAATAATAATAATAATAATATTCAGACAAATACATAACAAAAACACCAGGACTTACAAACACATATAACATAAAGAAAATTGCACTACTAGGCACTGCACACATCCTACGCAGAACACTTTCCATACAATAACCATCAGAGCATCACAACAAATCACAGCACATACCCAAGGCACACAGAGCTGCGCTCGGTAGTGAAGTGAAAGCACGCTATAAAAATAAAACTACTGAATAATAATAATAATAATTGAAGGCGTCGAGCTGGCAGAAACGTTAGCGCGCCGGGCGAAATGCTTCGCGGTATTTCGTCTGCGTTACGTTGTGAGTTCAAATTCCGCCGAGGTCGACTTTGCCTTTCATCCTTTCGGGGTCGATAAATTAAGTACCAGATACGCACTTGGGTCGATGTAATCGACTTAATACCTATGTCTGTCCTTGTTTGTCCCCTCTGTGTTTAGCCCCTTGTGGGCGGTGGTGATGGTGATGGTGATGGTGATGATGATGATGATGATGATGATGTTTCACTTGTCTCAGATGTTGGATTGCGGCCAGGCTGGGGCACGCCTTGAAGTGCTTTTAGTCGAAGAAAACGACTTCAGTGTGCTTTTCTTTTTATGATACTTATTCTGTTTTATCGGCCACTTTACGGGGACGTAAACAAACGAATACTGGTTCTCAAGTGGTGGGGGAACAGACACAAATACAATGACACACACATGCTCATCCACACAAACACACACACATCACATACTCACACACTTATACGATTAGCTTCTTTCAGTTTTTGTCTACCAAATTCACTTGATAGTAGAGAAAATTTACCCAAGGTTCTATGCAATGGGATTGAACCCGAAACCATGTAGCTGGGAAGTAAACTTCTTACCACACGGCCATGCCTACCAAAATATTAATGTGTGTGTATGTATACGTATCGAAAGATTGTAGTTCTTTGGCGTCTGGTCAGCTGACTGAAAGCCAGAAACGCGCTCCGGGAATTCGCTAGAAAGAAGCAATGGGTACATATTGTGTTTCTACACATTTTACCATAAAAGAGAATTTTTTCCCCACAGTAACTGCAGTGAATTTTACTTTCGAAGTTAAATTATACCACAAACATATTTTAACTTGACCTAAAGTTCGGTTCTTCTTCACTGTATATCACACTATAGCGTTCATACTGCTATATATGTATATATATATCAGTACGTAAATTTTGGGACTAACGGGTATATGTCAATTAGTGTATTGTGTAAAACACATTCAGAGTTTGGGCTACCTGGTTGTCATCCACGGCTGGAATATATTTCCTTTGGATCTACGTCTGGAATTTCGGAGTGTTAGTTGAGATAATAATAATTGATGAAGGAAACGGAAGATAGGTTTAGCATTAGTCTTTATTCAGCTTGTACCTGATGTGACACAAACTGCACAGATCGATGCAACACAATTAAATGCACAATTTCCTACGCATAATGGACAATTACAGGATGGGTCGAAACGATCGTAGTACTGAATAAAGACTAATGCTAAATCAATCTTCCGTGTCCTTCATTAATTATTATGTGTGTGTATGCATGTGTGTGTATGTATGTGTGTATATACACATACATACATACATACATACATACATACATACATACATACATACATACGTACGTACACACATACATACATAAATGCAAATACAACAGAGATGGAAAAAAGGGAGAGAATGGAATCATAAAAATAAAGATAGGTAGATGGATAGTGAGATAGACAGAAAAAAAGCAAACAAAAGAAAGATAGATACAACGGGCGGGGGTGACAGAGAGAAGGAGAGAGAGAGAAAGAAAGAAAGAAAGAAGAAAGAAGAAAGAAAGAAGAAAGAAGAAAAAAGAAAGAAAGAAGAAAGAAAGAAAGAAAGAGAAATACAAAAGCACATGTTTGCGTGCATATTTATGTTGTTTTCTAAAACTAATGAATATAATCAAAGATAGAACTGGAAATATTCCAACAAATAACCTGTTTGGAAAGAAAACACTATTTGTTAAGAAAAAAGTGAATATATTAGTAAGGTCCCTGCGTTGATATTGGCACGTATATGCACATTTTACTCATGGCTACGTATAAATACACGCACACACACGCGCACACTCATTTCTTTCTATATATATGTATATACCTACAAACACACGTATACATGCACGTCTTTCTCTCTCTCTCTCTCTCTCTCTCTCTCTCTCTCTATATATTATATATATATATATATATATTATATATATTATATAATATATATATATATATATTATATATATATATATATAATATATGTATATATATATCAGTACGTAAATTTGGGACTAACGGGTATATGTCAATTAGTGTATTGTGTAAAACACATTCAGAGTTTGGGCTACCTGGTTGTCATCCACGGCGGAATATATTTCCTTTGGATCTACGTCTGGAATTTCGGAGTGTTAGTTGAGGATAATAATAATTGATGAAGGAAACGGAAGATAGGTTAGCATTAGTCTTTATTCAGCTTGTACCTGATGTGACACAAACTGCACAGATCGATGCCACAATTAAATGCACAATTTCCTACCATAATGGACAATTACAGGATGGGTCGAAACGATCGTAGTACTGAATAAAGACTAATGCTAAATCAATCTTCCGTGTCCTTCATTAATTATTATGTGTGTGTATGCATGTGTGTGTATGTATGTGTGTATATACACATACATACATACATACATACATACATACATACATACATACATACATACGTACGTACACACATACATACATAAATGCATACATACAGAGATGGAGAAAAAGAGGGAGAAATGGAATCATAAAATAAACAGATAGGTAGATGGATAGTGAGATAGACAGAAAAAAAGCAAACAAGAAAGAAAGATAGATACAACGGGCGGGGGTGACAGAGAGAGAGAGAGAGAGAGAAGAAAGAAAGAAAGAAAGAAAGAAAGAAAGAAAGAAAGAAAGAAAGAAAGAAAGAAAGAAAGAAAGAAAGAAAGAAAGAGAAATACAAAAGCACATGTTTGCGTGCATATTTATGTTGTTTTCTAAAACTAATGAATATAATCAAAGATAGAACTGGAAATATTCCAACAAATAACCTGTTTGGAAAGAAAACACTATTTGTTAAGAAAAAAGTGAATATATTAGTAAGGTCCCTGCGTTGATATTGGCACGTATATGCACATTTTACTCATGGCTACGTATAAATACACGCACACCCACGCGCACACTCATTTCTTTCTATATATATGTATATACCTACAAACACACGTATACATGCACGTCTGTCTCTCTCTCTCTCTCTCTCCTCTCTCTCTCTCTCTATATTATATATATATATATATATAATATATATATATATATATATA
>NC_043005.1:96669769-96674769 GCF_006345805.1 Octopus sinensis | reverse complement strand
AATCGATTTAATCCTAAATCTGATTTTTTCCCTGTAAATTTGGATTTATTCCCTAATATTTATTATTTATATATATATATATATATAATATATATATATATATATATACATGTGTGTGTGAATGTATGTATATATGTATGTATGTATGTATGTAGTATGTATGTATGTATGTATGTATGTATGTATGTATGTATGTATGTATGTATGCATCGATAGCTATATTCTAAATGCCAGAACACAACTAAGCAAATGAAGGCAATGGACAGATTTTATTAATCTAAACTCGGACACAGCAAATAGAAGATATTTTATTCCATACTAATAATACACGTTCGTTGCTAAGTAATGCCATGCGACTTGTGTATTTATTCTCAACTATCAATCAGCATACAAGATAACCATCATTATAAATAAGCGCTTCCTCTGCGGCGAGAAATTTCATCGATGACACTGCCATAATTATGACGGCTTAGATCAAATAGGTTGTTTGTGTTTTTCAGTATATTAATATTTATATTAACCTTTCTTAGCAGAAGCATACGAGCATCAGAGAAAATGCCGCGAAGTTTTGTTCAGGCCTTTCGAATCTCACCGAAGTCAGTTTAGCATTTTAGCCTTCCGAGGTCGATTAAATAAAGTACTAGGGTCAATATAATCTGTAATTTTTTATTACCACCCGAGTTTTAAACTTTGTGCATATGAAGTGAGCTGGCAGAATCGTTAGCACGCCGGGGGAAATTCTTAGCCGTATTTCCTCTGAGAGTGAGTTCTGAGTTCAAATTCCACCGAGGTCGACTTTGCCTTTCATCCTTTCGGATAAGTACCAGTTACGCACTGGAGTCGATATAATCAACTTAATCCGTTTGTCTGTCCTTGTTTGTCCCCTCTGTGTGTAGCCCCTTGTGGGCAGTAAAGAAATAAGAATGGTTCGCGCGTCGGGGAGAAAAAAGGGTTAGTAGCGTTTCTTTCCGCTCTTTATCCTTAGGAGTTCAAATTCCGCTGAGGCCGACTTTGCCTTTCATCACTCTGGAGTCGATGAAATAACTACCAGTTGAACAGTGAGGTCGATATAATCGACTCTATTCCTCCCGCAAAATTTCAGATCTTGTGCTTATTGTTAAAAGGGTTAATATCAATATTATTGATTCTATACACTTCGGATTCTACGGTGAGCATTCAGATGTTCGATCAACTGAACTACCTAATTGTTAAACTAATATATAAGCGGCTGTGTATTTCACAGACTTATCATAATTCTCCAGCTGAATCTGCATGGCACAATATTTGACAAGGCTGGGTGGTTCTTTGAATTACAGTTACAGTCCATTCGAGGGTATTCTACACACTTTCTGTCTTGTCAACCCGACTTCACTCACAGAGCCTTACTCAGTCAGCAGCATTTGTAAAAGACACTTGCTTAAGATGCTGCTCAGTGCAATCAAACCCGTGACTTCATGATTATCAAGCAAGCATTTTATTCACTTGACTATGCCTGCGTCCTCCATAATTGTAATATTTCAGTAAATTTACAAGCTATACATTTCTAAACCTTATTAAATTTTAACTTCTTAACAACCTCTCTGTTATATCAATTTTCTAAATATGCCCACGATTTTCTTTTTCCCTAAAAGCAAGATAGTATTTCTACAAAACAATAAAACATAGAAGTGGCGGTGTGATAAGTTGCTTGCTTAGGAACCACATGGTTTCAGATTCATTCTCACTACATGGCACCTTGGGCATTTATTATAGCCTCGGGCCGACCAAAGCCTTGTAAGTGGATTTAGTAGACGGAAACTGAAAGAAGGCCGTCGTATATATGTATATATATGTGTGTGTGTGTGTGTGTGTGTGTGTGTGTGTGCGTGCGCGCGTGTATGTGTGCGTGTGTGTGTATGTTTGTGTGTCTATGTTTGTCCCCCAGCATCGCTTGACAACCGATGCTGGTATGTTTACGTCCCCGTAACTTAGCGGTTTGGCAAAAGAGACCGATAGAATAAGTACTAGTCTTACGAAGAATAAGTCCTGGAGTCGATTTGCTCGACTAAAAGCGTTGCTCCAGCATGGCCACAGTCACATAGCTGAAACAAGTAAAAGAGTAAAAGAGTATATATGTAGATAATTCATTAACCCTGAAGCATTGAAAGGTAAATTTAATCTTGATTGGATTTACTCAGAGTGTAAATTCGTGAACAAATACTGCGAGGTAACTTTTACGACTCTCCGGTGATTTTGCCAGGTCTCCACCTCAAGTTCTCCTTAGAACAGTTATCAACTAACTGGCACTCCGTCGGTTACGACGACGAGAATTCCAGTTGGCCCGATCAACGGAACAGCCTGCTCCTGAAATTAATGTGCAAGTGGCTGAACACTCCACAGTCACGTGTATCCTTAACATAGTACTCGGAAGATTCAGCGTGGAACGGTGTGATAAGGCTGTCCCTTTGAAATACAGGTACTGCTCATTGTTGCCAGCTGAGTGCACTGAACAGTTATTATTATAGGCAAAAAGTGAGGAATTTGGGCGAGAGGGCTGGTCGCTTATATCGATCCCTGAACTTGACCAGTATTTTATTTTGCCGACCCTAGATGGATGAAAGATAAATTTGACCACAGGTGGATTTGAATTTAGAACCTACAGCGCCAGGACAAATACCACAGTGTATTTTGTATGAGACCATTGAGATTTTAAAACTCATTTGCATATTCTTACAGTTTATAGACAGAACTTAATTTTCTTCCTGGCAATAAAAAATTCACAAGCATCACCTACTTATGCATTAGCAAAGTATTTTAATAATCCTGGAAAATCAATATTCACACTGGATGTAAACACAATTATACAGTAGTTAACAACAAAGACATTTCATTAATTACAAACTATCAAAAATTTTAATTTCCTAATCAGTAAAAATAACCCTTACCTCTAACAGCGCCCCTTCCTTATACCCTCATCATCCAGCGTACACAGATTCCAGTACATAATTCGCTTTGTTACATCGGCATCTTCCTCTATTTCCAGATCAGTTATTTTTCTCTTCCTTCCTTCTCATTAAACGCTTATAAATGTAACCTATCTTACATTCTTATACAATTTGTCAAACATTTACATCAGTGTTTCTGTGTTCATCATTTTTGCCTATAGAACACTGATTCCTATTTTACTCGAATAGATCTTCCTAGCCATTCAATGTTTAAAACATCATACATCCTTATAGAAATTGTATAAAAAAAAAATTTTACCTTAGGAATGAGAACCCAGGTTCGAAATTTCCCCAAGACACCTGATAAAAGCTTGGGTGTATATCAGCCGAAACGTGTTAACAACAAATAAGATGAGGACAAATATTCGTCAAATGTAAATAATGTGCATAATTCCTCATCTCTTAAATATAGAACTGTATCATTTTTTTTTGTATCGCAGAAGTATAACCAGTATATTGCATATAAATTTTAACAACATAATCGTGTATGGATCCCAGTTGAGAACCTCTGGTCTACATAAATCCTATAGGCTCATAAGGCTGAAGATTATCGACTTTTTCAAAACATTTGAACTGAGACTCTCCTCCGAACAGTTCGTTGTGGGGTAGACATTAACGTGCCGCTGGTAATTATTTTCAGTTATAATGTACCTACTTCTGTACTTGTTTTTAGTTAAAATGTACTCACTTTTGTATTCGTTTTTAGTAATAATGCACCCAATTCAGTACTTATTTCCACTTGTAATGTATTAATTTTCAATAATCATTTTGGGTGTACTAGTTTAACAGTACACACTAAATTCCCAGTTCGAAAATCGAACCCATGACCAAAAGATTCAGGAGTCTAACAGCCTTTACCGTGACGCCAAGTGCCTCCACTTTGAATGAAACTGCTTCAGACGAAATTTGAAAGTCATTATCACCTTCATTTTTTCAGAAAACAATAAATTTCTAATTCTCACATGATTTTTTAAGTCCTTTCCCAGTTAATACTTTGTTTTTATATAGTTTAAAATATGTTAAACATATGTTAAACATATGCTAAAACAACTTTTTCATTTATGCGCAGTACCAGGGGTTGAAATGTAGATGCTTAAGATGGTGGAGCGAATCTGGGCTGAGTGGAATAATGAATCTTTAATGTTTATAACTTCATGGCTTAGTAAACTTGTATTTCAAAATAAGTATTTCGGTCTTTAGGAGGAATTTGAGCTGCCATAAACGTTGAAGGTCGAAAAATGAAATGCCTTGCGGTATATTCTGGCTCTTTGTATTCTGAGTTCAGATGTCGCTGAGATTAACCTACCTTCCTTCCACTCAGGGCCCGATAAAATAAAGTACCAGACAAATATGGAAGTCGATAGTACAGACTAACCCCTGTCTCTCAAAATTCTTGGTTTTGTGCCTATATCGGAAATAGTTCTCCTGCACAAGTGAGAGAAGGAAACATTGGTTGTGTTATTTCTTCCAACTTTTTACCTTCCGAGTTCAAATTCTGTTGAGGTCAACTTTACCTTTCAACTTTTTGGGGTCGATAAAATAAGTACCAGCCAAGTACTGAGGTCAATGTAATCGACTACCACCTCTCCCCAAGTTTTCAAACCTTGTACTTATGTTAGAAAGGATTATTATTATTATTATTATTATTATTATTATTATTATTATTATTATTATCATTATTATTATTGGCCTGGTGGTTAGGGTGATATACTCACGATCGCAAGAGCGTGGTTTCAATTCCTACACCGGGCGGTGCGTTGTGTTCTTAAGAAAAACACTTCATCCCGCGTTACTCTGCGATCACGTCCACAGCTGACGCATGATTCACCGCGCACCTGTTCAGGGAATGTCGATTTGAAGTCGTGAGCGAGCCCAATGTGCGGTACAAACATTTGATCACAATAAACAAATCATTTGTGCAGGTCGTTCGGCAAAAGTTGAACACTCATACGTCATCTTCGATAGAAGAGTCCATTATTATTATTATTATTATTATTATTATTATTATTATATTAT
>NC_043005.1:96662269-96664769 GCF_006345805.1 Octopus sinensis | reverse complement strand
CAGAACGTTGCAACGGGCGAAATACCTATTTCTTTACTACCCACAATGGGCTAAACACAGAGAGGACAAACAAGGACAGACAAACGGATTAAGTCGATTATATCGACTCCAGTGCGTAACTGGTACTTATTCAATCGACCCCGAAAGGATGAAAGGCAAAGTCGACCTCGGCGGAATTTGAACTCAGAACGTAGCGGCAGAGGAAATAAGGCTAAGCATTTCGCCCGGCGTGCTAACGATTCTGCCAGCTCGTCACCTTAGAAGTAGTAGTATTAATAATAATACACGTGTTTCCATTTTAGGACGTGTCAAAAGTTAGCCTTTTTTCCGTTTTATTTGTTCATTATAGAAATGATGTTGTCGGTCGTAACTCCAAGTAAATTAGAAATTTTCATAATTATTAGTTGGACACTTTTTGAGTCGGGACGGATTCTCTAAGTTCTTGTGGGGTTTATTCCTTATACATATGTGTGCGTATACATATATTTACATATATACACACATATACACACACTGACATATTAGTTTGCTTTATGTATAGTTATAAATGCAAAAATCAAGGTTTAATATATATATATATCTGTATAATCATGTATGTATAAACATACAGATGAGCACATAAATGCATACATATATACATACAGGGTTATGTGTGTACATGCACTTATAGCAACGTCATTTACTACATCACCTGCTCTATCTGCCCTTCTCATTACATCGGTCAAACGGGACGCCGCTTGGCTGACATTAGACTCAGCAACGACACTCCGGTCTCGCGCCATTTCCGCTCTACAGGTCATTCATTACAACACCTGTCTGTGTTTGGATTATCCTTGCACATGAGCCATCCGGACTCCCGCCTTCGCCATGAACAGGAATTAAACCTCACTCTTCCCTCCTTTGCGCGCGACATGGGCTCAACTCTCCTCCCCTCTTCATCTGACTCCTTTCTTCTCCCTTCATCGTTACCTCCTCCATCCACACAACACCCCTACACATCCCACCCCACTACCCCACCCCAAAGCCTTGTGAGTGGATTTGGTAGACGGAAACTTAAGAAGCCCCTCGTATATATATGTATTTGTGTGTCTGTTTTCCCCACCATCGCTTGACAACCGATATTGTGGTGTTTACGTAACCGTAACTTATCAATTCGGCAAAAGACACACATGCAATAAGTACCAGACTTACAAAGAATAAGTCCTGGGGTCGATTTGTTCGACTAAAGGCGGCGCTCTAGCATGGCCACAGTCAAAATGACTGAAACAAGTAAAAGAATAAAAGAGTCCTGTTATTTGTATTTGTGTAAGATTCTCCATTTTTATTCCGTCTTTGTTTTCGTATACATTCGGTGATTTCTTCCAAGGAGACTAATGCTCTTAGCTTAGTTTTTCCTTGGGACTGGCCATATTGGAGCAATCTCAAGTATAACCAGCCGCAGTTGCAAAGATAATCTGGAAGTCGACTGAGGAAAGAAAACTCCGAATGACCCGTCCTTGTTTTCTTTGTATCATCTATCTGGATGTTTTGTTGTCCCATTTTGTATTTACACACACACACACACACACACACACACACACACACACACACATAAATATAAATATCTATATATAGTGTAATTTTCACTTGTTGATAAGATCAGCCAAAAGGTATTCAAATGCAGTGAGAGCTAAATATCATTTTAATAAGGATAGTTGTACGTGAGCTACTTCAAGTTTCAAAGTCATATAGGGCAGGAATCAGACAGATTTGTATGGGGTACCAATCTCGTTGGAGCAGTCATTAGGGCTCAAATAGCATGGCTACTCTGTGAGGAAATGTGTACATATATGACCGGTGTATTGTTAAAATATCTTTATAAAATACAGCACCCATTTTCGAGGGTAGTAACAACGCAAGAATCGAATAAAAAGGTGGGGGAATCTTTAGAATTGTATGAGGGCCTCATTAATAACCAATTAACCACTAAAGAATACTGGGTCATTGGAATAATTAGGTATAATATCAATATTTATTCATTTGCAAAACGAAAAAAGCATAGGGTCTGTATTTCATCCATCAGACCACTAATGGAGGGAAGCATTTTTTTTCTAAATGATTCTAAAGAAATGGAGATTCTTCAGAAGAAACGTTGCTCGGTTTTCAGTTATTCTGATGCGGTCGACGTGGGCAATATTGATGAAGTAAACCTTGAGCATATCCTCCGTGTATCTTTCAGCACTGTGAACATGCATTGCAGCGATTTCAAAAATGGAACTCAGTTTAGCACAGATCCTGAATAATTCCTCACCTGTTTCCTGGAGGAATGCAGATATCAAGTTGCTGCTCCTCCTGCTAGCCTCTGAAGGAAATCACTGAACTAAGGTTTCAAACCTGAACATTTCTCTCCTAGTCTGTCATGCTAATTTTTCAAGAGATAATTTATTTACTTGCTGCGAACTGCCGTCCAATCTCACTAACCTCGCATATAGTTAAACATTGACAGAAAGTGATTAAAAAA
>NC_043005.1:96647269-96657269 GCF_006345805.1 Octopus sinensis | reverse complement strand
CAACGGTCTAGGAATCGAAACCTCGATCCTCCGACTTCGAGTCCGCTGCCCTAACCACTGGGCCATTGCGTCTCCACTGATGTTGCTGGTGCTATCCTGTTCATAGTTTTTGATGACATCGTTGCCGTTAAATAAACTTTAAATGCCATTGTTATTACTGTACTAACTTATGCTAAAGAAATCATCATTACAGACGATGTTGTTATTGTCGTTGTTGATGTTATCTCTTAATGAAACGATTGTTCTTCTGTCGGCCGTTTGTTGAAGCTTTTCCTCCAGCAAAATGTTACGTAATGCAACACTATCTCTCTGACACCATGTCAGACGAACATAGCTGTTGACAAGCGAAAAGTTCTTGTCAGATTTCCGCCATTTTGTAAAAATCGTTGTAACAGATAAACATAACTAAAACAACGACGACGATGACAGCAATAATCACATGGAGAAATAAGAAGAAGAAGAAGAAGAAGAAGAAGAAGAAGAAGAAGAAGAGGAAGAAGAAGAAAAAAAAAGAAGAAGAAAAGAGAAAAAAAGAAGAAGAATTGAAGAAGAATAAGAAGAAAAGAAGAAGAGAAGAAAGAGAAAGAAAAGAGAAGAAGAAGAAGAAAAGAAGAAGAAGAAGAAGAAGAAGAAGAAGAAGAAGAAGAAGAAGAAGAAGAAGAAGAAGTTGTTAGACACAACGAGAAAATAATACAATGAATCGGTGTTTATCTGAAAAATGTAGTTTCTCTTGTTCCTCTGGATATTTACTTTCATGTTTTATTTTTTTTTTGTTATCTGTGTCTGACTACGTGTACGTGTTTGACTTTATGTTTGATTAAATTTATACTTCGCATGTGCATGTATTCACAAAAAAAAAAGACAAAAGACGAAGACAGGTGGTGTAGAAAACAACCTGATGTATTAGTTTAACGCTCGGGAAATGAAAAAGTCTTTAACGTTTCGAGCCTACGCTCTTCCACAGAAAGGAACACAGAAAGAAACAAGGAGAGAAAATAAAGAATATGTAGTGGCTAGCGATCTATCATGGCGAATGTATATATATATATATATATATATATATATAGAGAGAGAGAGAGAGAGAGAGAGAGAGAGAGAGACAAACAGACAGACAAGATAGATATTAACAAAGCCAACTTACACATAGTACAGAGGCATTTATACTTGAACATTCATCGTCTGAAACTTTTAAGTCTGTGCTTTCTCTTATTTTGTATATCAAACTCAAGCAGTCTAATTTGTTTATTTCGATTTTTGTCTTTCTATCTGCTCGCCTAGATTCCTCTTATAGCCACTAGGAACATTATAGCCATTAGGAACAGAAGAGACCGGGAAATGTTGCTGCGCCATGTACTATATCCTGGTAAAAGCCATCATTCCTGTTCAGTTTAGGTCCAGAAATTTAGCGGGGCAGCTACTTCGATAAACATTCCTATGGAAAATAAATTCTACCTCGAGCGTTTCCACACAATATTTGCACACTTCTGCAATGCATACATGGTGGAGACACTAAAATTGAATACTAGGTGTTTCCCGCTAGAAATTTGTATAATCCTCGTGGTAGTTTTTGCAGTCTTTGACATCGAATGGGGTGAGGGTCTAATTCCTCTACGAAAAGGATTTGGAATATTTCGTTAATGAAATCATCGGCGATTGACGACTGGTGATGAGAAAAATGACCATAGAGGTACAATCACCTCTCTGTAATGAATGCCAGTGCTTTAAATCGGGTCTGATGCTCCAGGTCGTACAAAAAAGGCGATGATCCTACACAGCTTTGTGTTCTTTTCGCGTACTTTATATTATAGGGAACGTTTTGGTAAAAAAAAATCAGGCTGCATTAGAGTTCATTGGGTCGCCAATAAAATGTATAAAGATTGATTCTCTGTGAATGATGCATAGGCAGCGTGAGTCCCCTCCTTCACCAATCCACTTGGCCCACGTCGATTATACAAGAACTCACAAACGGAAAAAGACTCTTACAACATAACAGCTGATGGTACAAAACTAACTTCGCGAAATAACTTGTGGAGAGAATGAGGAAAACGCTGGTTACTGCGAGTATATAATGTATGTATTCGTATATGCGCGTTCATTTCGATTGAGCTTTCTTTAAAAACCAGCAATAACATTAGACGGTAATTAATCGTAATGCTATTGTCATCTGGTTGTAGCTTGCTACATTAACGATGGTAAATACAGATTTGTAATTTATTCTTCGGCGCTTTCTATTTGTAATGATATTTGCTTCATATATCAGTTTCTTAATGGTTATTTAGAACATGCAAGAACAGAGGCATACGCTAGATATATAACATTAAAGACATTAATCATATGCTTGTTAAAAGGTATATTTTACACCACAAAGTATTAAAAAGCAACGTTTTGCAGAGCACTGATTAATTAATTCATTCATCTTGCCAGAGTTCGTATTGTCATGCCTGTTAAACAGAACAATGTCGCTCTGCGTTTGTCTACACTTTAAATAGCTCAGTCTTTCTGTTACAGGAGAATAAGTATTCTTGTCATTGTGTGGCTCTAATTAATTTACCCCTGTCTCTACACTTAGAAAGGTAAAACAGGTTGTGCTGTTATCAGTTCGAAATGAATTAAAATATGGAAGTTAAATATTATATTCATTAAAACCGTATTCCTTTGATTTCAACTACACGGTTACGCGTACGCATACATACATTTCTTTAGTATTCGAGTGCTACTTTCACCATCGTGTTTTGCACTGATGTACTCGTATTTTTGTGTGTGTATATGTAGAGACACCACACACAAACACACACCCATATATATATATATATATATATATATAACAATTAAGGATAACTTCTTAATAAGGAATCTTAACAAGAAATTATCAGGTAGATAGCGTGAATAATGTCCCTCTTAGCGTGTGGCATGTATGTGTAATAATGCCCTCTATATATAAATTAATATATATATATATATAATTTATAAGGGTAGAAATTGATATTAATCAATTAAAACCAGTGGCCCAGCATATTAAATCTTCGGATTATATATATATATATATATATATATATATGAATGTATGTATTTCTGTCTATATATATGTATATATATATATATGATGCAGCACGTAATTTTGTCAGTAAACAGGTCGCGGTCTCAAAGCGACGAAAATATTTTTGGCAAATTAAATTTATTAGTTGAAGTGAATCTAACGGTTTTTTGTGTGTTTCTTAAATTGCTTATAAACACCGTCCACGCTGCAATTGTTTTCGTTCCAACACACAATCTCAGATCAGGTCACTTGCTATGCAAGTACATCTACGTATATATATATATATATATATATATATATTAATAGTTATTGCCAAGCTAACATGGTAGTACAGAAAAATAGGACGAATGCTGACGTTGATTAGCTCTTTTGTTGTCTTAGCCATTTCTATCAATATATATATATATCAAGCTATTTTGATTCATACATGTAACTCCCAGTACATTTGTTGAGTGGCTATGTTTCGTTTGTCCACTCCCTCTTATATACATACATAGATACGTATATGTTATACATACATATTATATATATAATATATATATAAATATGTATATATATATATACATATATACATATTTATATATATGTATGTATACACACACGCACACACACACTCACGCACACGCACACGCGCGCACACACATATATATATACATACATGTATATATATATAATAATCCTTCTCCATTAAAGGAAGCCGTAACATTTCGAGGAAACTCGAGTTACGAGTCATTGGTTCGCCCAAATAAATTATATAATGTGTGTATATATATATATATATGCATATATATAGGTATGTATGTAAATCAGTATATATGCTTATATATATTATGCATATACAATTCTCAAAACGAAATATGAACTCTTCCACATGAAAGTCATCAAGTTATTGTGCCGTGTGATTAACTGTTATTGTTGATAAGATTACATCAATCAATCTTATGAACACAGTACATACTTACATACAGACACACAAACATACGCACATACATATGTATATAGGTGTGTATATAAATGTGTGTGCGTGTGTGTACATATATATATATATATATATATATATATATATATATATATATTTATATATATATATACATATCCACAGTCACACATACACATGTATAATGCATATTTCCATATTAGTATATGGTATCAAATCTGATGACTGAAATAAAATTCCTAGAAATGACAAAATTGTCAGATTACTGCAGCCCACCCTAAACGTACACACACACACATACACACACACATTCATACACGCGTGCATACACACGTATGTGTGTTTGTGGTATATTTGTGCCTGTCTGCGGATGTACGTGTGTGTATATGTGTTTGTGTATGTGTGTCTGTGTGTGCATGTTTGTGTGTTTGTAGGAATACTAAATTAATATTCAATAAAGCGAAATTTAACTTCAAATCAAGAATACATGTTTATTCAAAATATATTTAACGAGTTAGAATCTGAAAGCTGGTATCCCAGGGGTCATACATACATACATGCATACATCATTACATGCATATGTATACATACTTACATATTTCGAACTCAAATATTTACCTCTATTTAACCCTCCCACACCGTCTCTGATGAAGGGATATCCATAATATCCCAGAAACAGCAGTAAGACCGTATCTATATGTATTTCCTTATAAATGTCCCGAAAACTTCTCACAGTCTTGGCTTTGTTATCTCATTTTGTCTAATATATATATATGTGTGTGTGTGTGTGTATATATGTATATATATTTATATATATATACATACATACATATATATATATATATGTGTGTGTGTGTGTGTGTGTGTGTATGTGTGAGTGTGTGTTTGTATGTATGTATGTATGTATGCATAAATTTACATTCGAAGACAGAACCTCGCGATATGAATATAAACACACATCAAAGAGGGAATCTAAAGAACATTACCAGTGGAAATAATTGGAACCACCTCATCATCATCGCGGTATCTTGATCCATTAACCACAATTCTACGCCCGCAGAATGAATATCAGTCATCATATAAACTTTTCTGCATCTCCGTTCAATGCAGACATTCTTAACCCTAACCGAGATTCTTACTCCAAATGGAATGTGCCGACTCTACTTGAATATTTCTTGATCTTTGAAAGCGGTCATGTGTATGCATACTCGTGCAGTTGTGAATACTTTTTGCATACATTACATACAAGCATATATAAATGTAAGTTTGTATGTATACATACACACACATATAAAAGAAAATAGCATAAAATTTTGCAAATATATCCCAATATATTATATATTCCTGTAGCAGAGCGTTCGGTGCCCTTGTACGAAATTCGAGATCTTATTTGCCGAGCAAAAATATTTGTAACGCTTTCTGCATGTATACGTCTTTACATGTACATTTAACGTATGTTTTGTATGTGCATCAAATCTCTTATAGATGTTATACAAACCTTATGCAGGAGAATGCTGGACACTCCGCATTTCTCTCACAGAATACCATATACTGAGATATTCGATTAAACTGTATAATATCAACTTCATTCTCAACATTTGTAGAGCACTCTGTTGTAGTACAAATTCAGTTGTATCGCTCGTATTCCATCTCTGTACGATATTTTTCAATCTACATACTACCCCCAGCAATTCAGCAACTTTAGACCTTTCCAACCGATGAAAGTATGAATTGCCAGTTATACTATGTAGTCTTTCCACTCGCTGAAGTGTGTTCGTTTGCACGAGACCAGAGAACTCACCAGTGAAGAATACATGCTGATGTTTATATAAACATTTCCTGTAACAATTTTTTCCCATGAATATTGGATATATATTTTGCAATTGCATCAAGTCAGTATATTTCATATATTATCATGGTATAGTGTATAATTGTGTATGACATACGTTATTATATATATTATTTATTCAGTCTCTCCCTCACTTATTGGGAAGTTGGTTTACTTATATGAACCATCATATGATACAAGAGGTGCCAAAGAAACAACACAGAAAATCTGACAAACCCAAAAGAAAAATTTTCCTAGTTAATTATTTCAAATAATAATTTAATAATACAAGTAATAATTCACTAGGATATGTTTACTGTGATTATCATGTCTGCTTATGATTGCTGAATCTATTAAATGTTTCTATACGAATTCGACGTGGTCGATGCCTTCTAATGATGAGGGTTTCATCTTCGGTGGTGATTCAACAGTCAGCTTCGCTTCTCACATTTCGTTGATTTTGCTTCGTCCCTCCCTATCGTGCACCGAGGATTTTGTTGCTATTTCCTATTCTATGTGATAAAATCAAACCCTTCGAAATCACGATATATACTGGTTGTTAGTCTATCAGAGTCTACTTCGGTTATCTGTGTCACTGTTACTTTGAACTTTTCTGACAATATGACAATGCATGAGCTTTCTACTGAGGATCAGAAACCCTTTTATCTGGTAAATTTTTGAAGCAGAGCGCTGCAACATACCTAATCATGTGTCTCTGGCCATCAGGCAGGGAATATCCTCTGCGAAGCTGTTTTCCAACTCTCACGATGTAATCGACCTCATGTATACTATCTTTACTCATGGATACAATTTGATAGTTGGAGATTTGTAGATGTTGACCAAGAGATGTATGGTGACATACAAGAGCTGCTCGAAGTGATATTAAGCATCTGATTCCTTATTTCGGGTTTAGGTATGGATAATCAATTTCATTTGATGTTGATATTCTTATGGAAGTCATGTTATCCGGGCCACTTATTATTTTCAGGTTTTCAAATCAATGAATTGGACCTTATTTGGCGTCTAATCGAATACTCGAATTGCACGAATGTTACTGTCAATAATCGTATGAGATACTGATTTATGCAACGTAGAATGTTCAGAGATATATTATCACGATATATTCTCTGCGTATGTATTCGTTAGTAAAACTTTTATAATAGGATATATTTTCCTCCTTCTTACGTTCCCCATTCCATATTAGAGAAATAATCAATCGCTGCTGACTGACATCCTAGTTTTCCATCGTTTTACAACCAGGTAGGAACATGTTTATTGGTGAATCCCCATCCTTGCATCTGTTGAAAATGTAACGAGGTTAAAGCTCTTCAGACCATTCATATTTCTGTTGTTTCTTTTCAGATCTTCCATAAGGAAGCCATTTTTTAAATTGGTGTTTCTGCCTTCCTGTGAGTAAATTACGTCCTCTTTAGATGACCTCGATAAAAAGGGGTATACCGATAGCATAAACACTATCATAGAGAGGTTGTTGTCTTGACATAACCACTGTAATACTGTATATTAGCAGAGACAAGTAAACCATTTTCTGTATTTAACTCCACATGGTGGCACAGGAGGAAGTCAGGTTGTCTATGGCCATGATGGAGTCTGGAACTTTAGCATGTTGAAGAGATTCTAGTAACCATGAATTGAAAACCAAATTATAAGCATTTCACAATGAATGTAATTTTGTGCCATTGTGGTCAGGCCCTCAAGTCTAAAGAGTGAAATCGGATTGCACAGACTGAATCTCTCTTTAACTGTACGTAGTGCAAGCAAGAAGAAAAGCTCTACAGCGTCAAAGCCACGCAAGTAAACTATTTGCAAGCCACGCAAGGTCGTGCTGCCCTTCCTCAAGATCGTCGAACAAGAAGAAACTGCCATCACCATGTAATTTTGTATATATGTGCCTATGTATCCATGTATGACATGTTGTATTTACGCATGAACGTAATACGCACATATATAGATATCACAAACATACGCGCAATGTACACACACACACGCACATATGCATATGTGAATATATACGTATATATGAATGTGGATAAATTAATTTTCAAGCACATTGATTGATCCATGTATGTTTACATGCATGTGAATGCAATTTATTAGCGTATATATATAAATGTGTGTGTGTGTGCGTGTGTGTGTGCGTGTGTGTTTGTGTGTGTGTGTTATGTATGCATATAAGCACAAAAGACTTGCTGCGTTTACACAACTCTCTTGTTTATCCACTTCTATTCCCTGTGTGTGTATATGGAAGTGTGTGTGCGCGTGTGTGTGTGAGCTGTGCATCTGTATGCATCTGTCTGTTAGCTTCGTTTTCGTATGCATTATTTCAGTGCTTCTAATATTAAGCAGATGTGCGCCACATGTTGACATGGAAAACCCGACCTCACCTTCACACCCTTACACAAGCACACATGCATCCATGCACCGCATACACACAAACTGGTGTCTAAAGTGGTGCCTAATTCCCTCCTTACATCCGTACACTTACATATGTTCACACACACACACATGCGTACACATCTTAAGCACACACAACAGGGTGTCTTGTCAGCACCCTTATACATTTCATAGAAGCCATCAGTGTCACTGCTCATTGTTTAAGTTTCAATTGGCAGCTCGCACAATAAACATTCACACGTTCACAAACATTCAGGTGAATATGTGTGTATGCATGCGTGTGTGTGTGTGTGTGTGCATGCGTGTGTGTGTGTGTGTGCGCGCGTGTACGTGTGTGTGTGTGAGAGTGTGTATTTTCACAGCCAAATGTAATTATATTCCTTCAATATATATATATTCAATTGAAGGCAGACATCTACATAATGCCTACACACACGCGTATATACACATACATACACTCACTCAAACGCACTCAATAAAAACATATACAACCGAAGGGAGACCTGCGCGCATAACCCCACACACATTCGCGCTGGCGCATGCATTCACGCGTACCTGCGTTCATATCTTATAAGAAATCGGCCTGAATCTGAAAACTGGTACGGTGATCGAATTCCAGAGGGTTGCAGCTATACAGATGGTGAAATAATATACGATGGGAAGAAGGAACATGAAAGAAATGTGAAGAAGGGAAAGAGAAGGAGTGGAGGGAGGGAGAGCGCGCGCGCGCGAGAGAGAGAGAGAGAAGAGATCTATTTTGTGTAATAGGAATGAATATACAATTCATTAGAACAACAAAGAAAGAATGCCGGTTGGTCGGTGGATGTAGCAGATTGTGGAATGAACCACTGTTATTAAGAACCCGAAAGGGGCTTCATTCAGCTGTGGTCTAGCACATAATTTTCATGAAGAAAACCAACAAGTATTATTAAGGGGGTTTCAGGCAGTCAGTTGGCAGAATCGTTGCCGCACCGGGCAAAATTGTTAGCGCCATTTCCGCCGTCTCTTTTATGTTCTGAGCTCAACTGGCGCTGGGACCTACTTTGCCTTTCATCGAGGTCGATAAAATAAGCACCGGTTGAGTACTGCGGTTGATGGATTCGACAAGATCCCCTCCCCTAAATTCTCCCCCAAAATAGGCCTTGTACCTGTTGTTAAAAGAAATTTTAAGTGGCGGGGTTGGGGAATAAGTTGCAGTATTCCATATAATTCAGATAATTATAAACGTTTATAACTTGTTCAACGCCAAGAAGAAGAAAGAAGTATTTTTATGGACGAAAAATATATTTTGTCTCCTCATTGGTAAAGATGAAGAAGGCAACAAGCTGGTTGAGTCATTAGAACGTCGAAAAATATACCTTCTTCCAGCTCCTAACGTTTTTGGTTCGCTTCAGGACGAGTTCTTTTTGGGGTCGATATGATCAAGTACAGCTAAAGTGCTAAAGGTTCATGTTATCGATTGAATTTCTTCCTATCAAATGGCTGGTCAGGTGCCGATATTATAAACAATTAATAAAGAGAACTGGATCAAACATTTCTGTACTACCTGAGTGGGTTGGCCTGGCTTTAGTTTGAGAACCGCTGGTTTAGTTCGCGCGCGTGAGTAGTAGTGGTAGTAGTAGTAGTAGTAGTAGTAGTAGTAGTAGTAGTAGTAGTAGTAGTAGTAGTAGTAGTAGTAGTAGTAGTAGTATAGTAATAGCAGTAGTAGTAGTAGCAGCAGCAACAGTAGTAGTAGTAGTTATCGTTGTTGTAGTAGTAGAGCAGCAGCATCTTTCCAGAACTGATC
>NC_043005.1:96637269-96642269 GCF_006345805.1 Octopus sinensis | reverse complement strand
GTAGCTTGCTTACGAACCACATAGTTCCGGGTTTAGTCCTACTGCGTGGCACCTTGGGCAAGTGTCTTCTACTCTAGCTTCGGGCCGACCCAAGCTTTGTGAGTGAATTTGGTAGATGGAAATTTAAAGAAGCCCGTCGTATATATGTATGTGTTTGTGTGTGTGTGTGTGTGTGTGTGTGTATGTATGTGTGTGTATATGTTTGTGTGCCTGTGTTTGTCCCCCCAACATCGATTGACAACCAATGCTGGTGTGTTTACGGCTCCGTAACTTAGCGGTTCGGCAAAAGAGACCGATAGAATAAGTACTAGGCTTACAAAGAATAAGTCCTGGGGTCGATTTGCTCGACTAAAGGCGGTGCTTCAGCATGGCCACAGTCAAATGACTGAAACAAGTAAAAGAGTAAAAGAGTAAGCATTTGAATTTTCATACACATACACACACACGTGTGTGAGCGTGTGAGTTTATGTGTGTGTATGTTTGTGTGTGTGTGTGTGTGTGTGTGTGTGTGTGTGTGTAAGCGATATGATGTTGTACAAGCACTAAACTTGAATGCCCTGCTTCATATACTAGGCACAGCGGTACGCTAATGAGGGCAATTAGGTGATATCTGTCCCCTTGTCATTCGTTATTTAATATTACACTCTATGTTCACCGAAACTCTTTATTCTAAAGCATAAGTATATTAAATTCTAGCAGCTAGTTATTAGTATTGCTATATTGTGCTGCAGTTTTGTCACTTACATCAGTGAGTGACTCCGGGTAGCTCTGGTGTCGTAATTGAAGAGGCCGAAACACATAAAAAACTATTTCGCCCCTTGATGTGGCATCCACTCCTGCATTCGGGGACGGAATACAGTAGCAACTTCAGTACACTAATGGCTAATCTAAAATATTTCATTACAAAATGACTAATTAAGTAAGCACGGCACAGTTGTAGGTGAATATTCATTTCTTTTTTATAGATCATAAGACAAACAATATTTGGACGTTTGGGAAAATGCGAAATCGGATTACATACATTTGAAATTATCATACTCTATCAAGAGAAGACTGAATAGATTATTATGGCAAATAAGAAAAGCCAAAGCAATTCTATAAAGATAATAATGACCTCAGAACAAGTGTATGCACTCACAAATGTAAAAATAACTAGATAAATGTGTGTGCAACAGACACACAGACACATACAAACACAACACACACACAACATAAATATATATATATATATATATATATATATAGAGAGAGAGAGAGAGAGAGAGGAGAGAGAGAGAGAGAGAGTTAGAGAGTGCCAAGAGAGAGAACAAATTCAAAGGTCAGTGTTCATATTCACTCAATATATTCAAAGCATCGCAATAGTCCACTGCATACATAGGTGCACACACACACACACACACACATACACACACACACACACACACACACATATATATATACATATATATATAATTATAATATATCTATAATATATAGAAGTATATAGATACATAAATGTACTTGCGAGGTTGTATATATATAAACAAATGTTTGTAGCAACATAACGTGGTTATCTTACGCACACATACACACACATAACCAACACAGAAACAGCACACACACACACACACACACATATTATATTATATTAATTCCCTGTAATTAACTTCCGATTTATTCTCCTCTAGTATAATTTGAAACAAGAGCGTTATCTATTTTCAAATATTTATGATATACAAAAGATAAGACATTTTAAGATATCTTGGTTTGTTTGCATTATAACATTTCCCTTTCAGCTTGAAGAAAAAACATCTATTTATGATTTACCCAATGTATTTATATTTTGCTGTTTTTATATTTATAAATTTACTAAATCTACATCAACACGAATTTCTTTCTTGCCTTCCATTCAAAGTTGAATAGGCTTTTAGTATCTGGATTTAATATATCAAAATAAACTGATGTTTATATATACATGCATGCATAATATGTACATATATACATACAAACTTAAATATTTTTTCGATTTGCTTTAAAAAGTCACGATGACTTATTCACTATTATTGCGTGTTGCAAAATGCAAAATATATTTTTAGTATTTTTAAGTATTTGCGACGCTAAACTCCTTTAGTTTTTTAATATAGATAATAGCTTATTGGATAGTACCTAGAAACAGAACTAGCATCTAATGCCATATATTATTATACATGTTTGTTCATATACATATATATACATATATATATATATATATATATATATATATATAATATATATATATATATATATATATATATATATATATATATATATATATATATATATATATATATATATATACATATAAGAGGGATGACCATTAAGTGGACATCCATTATGCGAGAAGTCGACCCCCTGTATATTTTGTATCTTTTCATTTGTCTTGCTCGCTTGCGTTCTGACGTTTGCTAAATTTTCTTGAGAACATTCCTTTCTTAGTGGTAAGACCATAGGGGTCGACTTCTAGCATAATGAATGTCCACTTAGTGGTCATCCCTCTTATATGTATGTATATATTTTTGTGAATCTTCAGATTTTTCTATATGCTAGACCGCTTTGTGCAATTTTCAGCTGCACAATTTAATTAAATTAGAACAGATGGACACATTAGTAATATATATATATATATATATATATATATATATATATATAGATATATATATATATAATTATTAAAATTATACCTTTGGAAGATTTTTATTTCCATGCTGGCCACCTGATAAGATCGGTATTTTAATATCGATCTTATCCTTATTTATATAAATTTATATATATATATATATATATATATATATATATAAGAGGTTACATGAGTTACAGGGTAAAATAACCGTCTAAGGGATAGAAGTATCCAAATTACTACCGGTATATTACCAATGTTTAACCATGGGCATGCATATACAAACATATTATGCTCATAAATTATAGGTAAAGACAAAGATAAACATGAGTTTACCAAGAATCAAAATTTAGAGAAAAACAGAAAATGGAGAAATATTGATGAACAACAATTGACTTCCATCAATTTTTAATTATCATTTCAATTTTTTTTTTATTTATCCATCCCATCCCTGCCCCCGTACAAAATATTAACCCATCAAATACTATTTTAAGTTTAGTCACTTAACGTCCCAAAGAGATACACAGGCAAAATGGTATGATTACAACCATGTTTAACTTTTCCTCTGTCTTCTCTAAGCTCTTCTTTTTTATTTATTCTTCACTCTGATGAAGTTCCATATTTCAGATCGGTTACCAAATATGGTAAATATTTTTAACATATCAATGGAAATATCATACAGCATTGGGAGCAGAAACAGCTGTTAGATAGTATGCATTCTGTTTGTATTGAATTAATAAATAATAATTGATGTAAGCCAATTGTTGTTCATCAACATCTCTCCATTTTCTGTTCTCTCCCTGTGTGTGTGTGTGTGTGTGTGTATTTATGTATGTATGTATGTATGTATGTACGAGAGGTGCTGAAAAGTTCCTAGTTTTTGGAGGTTCAACCTTCCGAGTTCTTTTACAGGGTTTAGAAAAACTGAAGCACCGCGTGTGAATCTTAGAGAGAAATATACTGAATATAATCATAATTAACTGATCCTTCCGAATTTTCTTTTTTTCAAATCCAGGAACTTTTCGGCACCCCCTCTTATATATGTATATATTTTTAAGAGGTCATGAGCCAACAGGTTTTTGGGATCTGACGATACGCCATAATGGACTGGAAACCCAAGATAATCCCATAACCGGCCTTCCCCATTTTTAAGATATATATATATATATATATATATGAATATATATATATATAGGGAGAGAGAGAGGGGAAAGATACATGTACATAAATATATATACGTACATATACATACACATATATATATATATATATATGAACGTGTATGTATGCGCATATGTGTGTGTGTGTGTGTGTGTGTGTGTGTGTGTACACTGTAGTGTATACGAGTGTAAGAGCTTAATGTATTTGAAAATAGTTAAATTCAAATACATTCAGATTAAAAGCATATAATTGTCTTTTAGGGAGAGATACGAAGAATTATGGTTCGAAACAGATAGGAGGAAATTGAATAAAGCGTCGAGAAAGTAAGCATTAAGCGACGTTTCCTGCGAAGAAATAGATTGCATCTCATAGTGGAAAAGCCATTTTAGCTATTTGGAACACACAAATGGTGTTCTATACAGTTTCTATTTCGGTCTCCAGATGTTCAAAATTTCGCAACACAATTACGGCTTTCTGCTGCAACTTCCATGCTTCATTTTTTTTCAATCAACCGATAGATGGCGGATATTAAGGGTTTAAAGCTAGTCAATATGAATATTGCTGATCTATATGCTCGTAGGTTCAACAAGTAAGATGAAATAAAAAAGAAAAAATAGCAATAAGGCCTATAAGGATTGACCAGTAACTAAATTTCAAACAGTTGCAGCAGATACGTGCCAGTGAACAGGTTGCGGTTGTGCGAAAACTATTAAATTCGTTTTCATTTATTTCTTGAATTTTCACTTAAGAAATAAATTTGGAATGGCTTTATTAATATTGATGAGTATTTTTAAATGATTAAAAGGGTTCTTCTGCAATGTAATTACTTCAGTTTCACAGATAATATTCACTTGCTAGACAAATACAACTACTAAATAAGCACCAATTATTTTTGTACACGCTAATGTAGAAGAAAGAACTTTGTTTTAAAAAACTAGTGGACTATAGAAAAATATTAGGGAAATTTTGAGAAAAAAATGAATTCGTAACGTATAACGCTTACACCTATGTATGTGTGTGTTTGCGTAAATATATGTATATATGTCTCTCTCTCTCTCTCTCTCTCTCTCTCTCTCTCTCTCTCTCTCTCTCTCTCTCTCTCCCTCTCTCTCTCTGTTTATATATATACATATATGCATAAGCGTTGGGGATTGGTAATTGGCGGTCCTGCTAATGGGGTTGGTTGGTGACATAAGTGTAAACG
>NC_043005.1:96634939-96637169 GCF_006345805.1 Octopus sinensis | reverse complement strand
TGGGAGTCTGTAACTTTTTGAAAGTGGTGAGGTGATGGGTAAAATTCCTAAAGATTCGTACTCTCTGTCTTCTATCCATTGATTACCAAGAAAAAAAAATGAATTTGGTCTGGAGAGGGAGAAACTTAAAATAATGAGAATGTGTTTTCTGTGTGAAATCCTACCCTCCTATATCGTAAACATAGGTATCGGAAGTAATTAAGGAAAAACATAAATGGGGACGGAAATGTCACCTCGGACATGCTGGAAAGAAGAGGTAAAGGACAGGATTTCTGGGAAAACTTCCTTTTAAGTTTATATAGAAGATCAGGTTTTTTAATACGCTCATCACAAATAAAAAGTACACAATAGAAAAGGATCGTTTTAATTGGATTTGAGCTGTAAATATGCGCGTGCACACAACAAGAAATAACATAATTCGCACAGACGTTTACCTAAATTGTATTTATGTGTGTGTGAAAGGAGGCTATTTATGGCATACTTTCGTTTGATGAAGCAAAGTTGTCAACTCGATCATCTAGGATCATATGGTTGTTCGTTAATTTCCGTAAACATTTAAAAATTTCGTTATGCTTTGAAGAGAGCAGAAATTGAAAGAGAGGAGAAAGTAAAAAGGTGACATTTGCCTTTGAAGTGAGAGCAGAAATGAAAGATATATGTACGTGTATATGAATTGAACGTGTGAGAGAAGGGAGAGTGAGTGAGTGAATGAAGGTGTGTGTTGTAATGTATGAATTTTTTTACATGTAAGTGTAAGTGGCACTTACTCGCTCTCTCTCTCTCTCTCTCTCTCTCACACACACACACACACACACCACACACACACACACATTATCTTTGTAGGTAGAGGTAAAGAATACGCACACCACCTGTTATCGGCGTAACCCTCATCCTAAACACCGGATGTGAGTAGTCTTTACATTCTCCCATAAATACATACACATGTATCTTTTTTGTGTATGATAGTGAGGGAGGGGGAGAAAGAGAGAGAGTGACTTATTTCCTCATAACATATAGAGAAAGGGATATATTTTAATGCAATTTTTTCGGTTGTGGCATATTTTAATACAATATTTATATGGACAAAGTTTAGAAAGCTTCTTTCCCTACTGGCGACAAAGGGTCTCTCACTCAGAATGAAGGGTAGATTGTACGGCGCATGTGTGCGAACTGCCATGCTTCACGGCAGTGAAATATGGGTTGTGACTGTAGAGGACATGCGTAGGCTCGAAAGGAATGAAGCTAGCATGATCCGCTGGATGTGTAATGTCATGCACGACATTACATGATCCGCTGGATGTGTAATGTCATGCACGACATTACATGATCCGCTGGATGTGTAATGTCATGCACGACATTACATGATCCGCTGGATGTGTAATGTCATGCACGACATTACATGATCCGCTGGATGTGTAATGTCATGCACGACATTACATGATCCGCTGGATGTGTAATGTCCATGCACGACATTACATGATCCGCTGGATGTGTAATGTCCATGCACGACAAAGCGGAACCGCCCTGAGAGAAATGTCAGACATAAGAAGAAAATCGGATGTGGCGTGCAGCAGAGACGTTTGCGTTGGTATGGTCATGTACTACGAATGGATGAGGAAACACGTGTGAAGGAGTGCCACTCCCAAACAGTTAAAGGAATCCGGGATAGAGTTAGACCCAGGAAGACATGGGATGAGGTGGTCAAGCATAACCTTCGAACGTTGGGCCTCACAAAGGCAATGATTAAAGACCGAGACCTTTGGAGATATGCTGTGACTGCGAAGACCCGACAATTGAAGTGAATTCATGGCTTGCAGGACGGCCTACAGTGCTTACCTTGAATCATTGGGCGACCTGCTGTGCTTGAGGAAACCTATTCAGTCAAGAACATCAACATTAAAATAAAAATCAAATGGAAATTGTAGTTGTGATAAAAGTGCCGGTGGCACGTAAAAAGCACCATCTGAACGTGGCCGATGCCAGCCTCCTCTGGCCCCTGTGCCGGTGGTGCGTAAACAGCACCCACTACACTCCCGGAGTGATTGGCATTAGGAAGGGCATCCAGCTGTAGAAACACTGCCAGATCAGACTGGAGCCTGGTGCAGCCTCCTGGCTTCCCACAACCAGGTCGAACCGTCCAACCCATGCTGGCATGGAAAGTGGGCGTTAAACGATGATAATGAGATATATGCATAAACGTACATATTTGTATATATATATATATATATAT
>NC_043005.1:96624939-96629939 GCF_006345805.1 Octopus sinensis | reverse complement strand
TATATATATATATATATATAATATATGTATACACATATATGCATAAACAAACACATGCACACACGCCCAAATGTATCTATGTGGGGGGAGATGAAGGAAAGGGGAAAAGCATGAACACAAACTTTCTTTTCTTATCATAATTAATAATAAAGAAATGAGCGAGATAAAAACTCCTTTAATATTTTGCTAGAGAGATATGTATTTATTCGTATAAGGACACCTGCTCAAAAAGATACTCAAAATACGCGGGTACAAAACGAGACTTTTAACCACATTACTAAACTTGTTCCTTCAATTTTATCTTTTTAATAAATTGATAAATATTAAATTTTTATTTTTCAGAAAAATACAACGTCTTTTCAAACTTACGTTTGTTTGTTTTTAAGCCACAATGAAGACAAAGAGGATACAAATGATGCATTTTTGATAAGACATTTGTTTAATAAAATTAATGAATAAATAAATAGCTTACAGGAGAACGTTATAAATACATCAGATATAATTGGACAAGCAATCTTATTATCTTTACTTATGAATTATTAAATGGAAACAAAAGCAACCAATATGCAAAGTTAGAATTAGGTTTTGTGTTGTCAAAATGTCGGTCGACGTATTGATGACGTCATTAGTTTATACTATTGATTTCTCGAATCAACGAGAAGCATCTGGGAAGTTATTTGATCAGCTGTAAATAAAAACCAAATCTCCCTCAAATCATACCTAACCATCATTATAGAGAGAAAAAAAAGAACCGCACGTTAAATTTCCTAAAGATTCCCCTAAATGACTGCTTGGTCATGGTTGGAGCGTCTTCGGTGATATAATGGTTGTACTTGCGTAGCTTTTAATCAATCCTATTCTGCTACATGAATATTGATCTGAGGTTACACAAGACCAGCTAGGACTGGTTTCCCAATTGTTGTTGTGTTGTTTTTCAGTCTTAGGTTAACTTGGTCGATGAAATGTATTCAAACCGTAACCAATTTTAGGAGCATTTAAACTACATAATCTCATACGTCCGCTTTTTCTTAAATCTCCATCAATAAATATATATATATATATATATATAGTAGCAGTATCGCCCGGCGTTGCTCGGATTTGTTTCGACCCTTTAAAATTGGAATTTTTGAAATTGTCTAAATTTTGCATTATGTAGCTTGTTATTTTCTGGTTGAAATACGCCAAAAAATGGCGGCACAGCAGTCAAAAAATCGTAAAAAATAGGGATTTTCATAGAAAAAAAGCACCTTTTTGATGTAAATAATTTTCAGTGTTAACATGGTCTGATTTGAATTTTTTCTTCTAAGGAAGGAAGAGCAAGCCTTCTTCTATCATACTCTCAATTTTGGTCAACTTGTGCCGCAGGGTTTCGGAGGAGATAGTGTTAGTTGAAGGCTACCAAACCTGCCACACACACAGACAACTTCAGCTTTATAGATATAGAGATATATATAATAAACGCGAAATTTTGTCCATATCTCAGTCTACATTTGCTCTACGTAGACATATACCTTTTTTGGAATGTGGATGATCCTGGGATTGAAAGTCTGCTCCTCATTCAGTTCCTTGAACCTAACTGGGCTCATTCCATTCCCACTCAGAGATTCCCGTCCCAATCGTCTCTCTGGCCACACAATAATAATCACTCTACCCTACTCAGTACTTTCTTCCTAAAATGTCGGCCCAGTCGAATTCCATCGTTGCTCATGTCTTTTCCTTCAGGTGTTGATTCACAGAAGTTCAAAAGGAACCTTGATAGAATCAATCTCAATGGTTGAAGAGTGCATGCAAAGGCATTTCACATGACTCACCAACCATGAAAAAAAAGACACACACACAAAAGCAAAAAAGTCAAAGCTGGTACATGTTTTCATTGATGTTGATATTTTAGCCTTCAAAGTAACTGGCACTCTGTCGGTTACGATGACGAATGCGCCATTTGATCCGAGCAACAGAACAGCCTGCTTACGAAACAAATGTTCAAGTGGCTGATTACTCCACAGACACGCGTACTCTTAATGTAATTCTCATGGAGATTCAGAGTGACACAGTATATGATAAGACTGGCCCTTTGAATTACAAGTACGACTCATTTTCCCAGCTGAGTGAATTGGTGCTACGTGAAATAAACGCACGGCCAGGAATCGAACTCACGACCTTATGATGTGATCTGAATATACTAACTGCTAAGCCACGGAAACTTACTCCATATATATAAGGAGTAAGTTTAACATACTCAAAGAAACGGTTCCACATATATGGTACTGTGTCTATGGACAAGGTTGTCTGTTTCACACACGTACGTTCCATATGTTTAGTTACACACACACACACACACACACACACACACACACACACACACACACACACACACATACACACACCTAGTAGCTACTGACACACGCCTTATGTTCACTCCTCAATCAATTGTAAATGAATAGATAATTAGTTTGACAACGAATGCTGTACTTACTTAATTTGACCTTTTGGGAAATGGAATTGTGGTTCATGATAGTGGTGATACTAGTGGTGGTCATGGGGAGATGGGGTTGGTGGTATCTTTATTGGAAAGTACAGTTGGTGCTTGTTCTGATGTCATGTGTGTGCGCGTGCGTGTGTGTATATGTGCGTGTGTGAATATTTAGATAGATATTATTATTGTTATTATTATCGAGGGCAATATAAATAATTGATAATAACAGCAATAATAATGTAATTGGTTGCAGGCTTAAATTAGCATCATATAGTAATAATTAAAATTCATATCATAAGGGCACACGAATGTGCCTGCCTGTCTGTTGGTTGGTGAGTCATGTGAAATGCCTTTGTATGCACTCTTCAACCATTGAGATTGATTCTATCAAGGTTCCTTTTGAACTTCTGTGAATCAACACCTGAAGGAAAAGACATGAGCAACGATGGAATTCGACTGGGCCGACATTTTAGGAAGAAAGTACTGAGTAGGGTGGAGTGATTATTATTGCGTGGCCAGAGAGACGATTGGGACGGGAATCTGTTTAATGAGCGTTTTAACTCCTATGTCTTCAGGCAGGCACATTCATGTGCCCTTAAGATATGAATTTTTTTTTAATACTTTTCTCGCTGGATTGCGTGTTCGTTTCCCTTTTTGCCGTATGTGATTTTATTTTTGATCTTCTATATAAATGAAGATATTTCCTCCGTCAGGCTGCTTTTCTTTCTACAAAACGGGAAGTTACATTGCGGAACAGCTATTTCAACGAGTTATATTCATTTATTACCCGACGAGATACATCTGCACCACCGGATGCTCCTGAACCAGTTGTTGGAAATGCTTCAGAACCTCCAACTAAGATGTCTGGTTAACGGTTTGACCAGGAGGAACAAATTATGTGTGGACAATTCCTTTCGGATCGATGAAACAAATCAATATTGTCTTGACATTGGACTTCACTTAACGCGCTTGGGGGGGGGGACGTGGTGACATTGAAAGCTTCCATTGACTTGATTGCTGCTTCGTTTCCTGGTCGTAGCCGTAGTACCAGCTTTTGTCACCAGTGACGACCTTCGAAAAAAGGTTCGGATCAGCTTCCAACTATTCTTTCAGTTCAAGACATGCATTCAGTCGTGACTGCTTTTTATCTTCAGTGAGTAAATGAGACTCAAATTTTGCTGCCACTCTTTTCATTCGCAATTCCTCGCTCAAAAATCATTGCAGGAACTCCAGGACACATCAGTCATATCAACAAGTACGTCAACTGTTCAGCGACGGTCCTCCAAGTTCAGTTTTGAATTTTCATAATATTTTCATTCGGTTGGTAGGTCGACGGTCGCTCCGAATGAGGTTGGTCTTCAAGCAACAAGTGACCTTTCCTAAATTGTGAAAAACACTCGTAAACTTGTGTTTTATTCATGGCAGCGTCCTTGTGAGCTATTTGAAACACGATGACTGTTCTGACCGCCGTTTTACTCCAGCAGAAAACAGAATTTCACGGAAGCACGCTATCGCTTCGTTTCAACCATCGCAAAAATCGATGGGAGAAGCACTGCAAAACAAAGAGGTAGCTCCTGGCAGTACGATTGCACTCGACGCCGGTCGGCACACTGATGTCCTAGGGTCGCATCAAGTGGGTTCTAGTGGCAGAAGCCTGAACTACGACGGGCTTATTTCACAGAGAATTTTTCCGGTTACTTTTGGGTACCCCCTCGTATTATATATATCTATATATATATATATAGCGGAAAATTAAAAAGAAAACAAAGAAAATGTACATTAGATATAAAAAAAATAAACGCTTTTTAAAGAAAAGCAAAGATATATACATACAATTAGATGATCTGAGGTGGAATTATGAAGTATAAAAATCATTGTTATGAATCATTAACCGAACTCCCTAATTTTCCCTTTTTATCAATGTTCACAGAGTACCTCAATACAGCAAAGATTAAAGAGACAGCTTTCATCAGTAAATATCATCCACAACTCTACATAAACACACAACTTGATACAGGACACTACTAACCTTACCAATAATCCCACTAATCGCCATACATCCCTTACATATTCCAGTATTTATTTCTACCTTAATTGTTTCACTTCCAGAACTGCTTACCTCCATTCATGTAATCTTTTCACTTAGGTACTATTAGACCCAACACCGTTTGGAAACTGGTGTTCATCCAAAGTCAGTGATCAGCTCTGACGATACCGGTATGACTTTGAATCTCTATAATGATTCCTAATAATGATTTTTATATTTCATAACTTCACCCCAAATCAACTATTTGTATGTATATATATCTTTGCTTTTCTTAAAAACCCTTTTTTTATATCTAATTTTCTTTGTTTTCTTTTTACTTTTCCCCCTATCTATACCACGAGTAGTGTTTATTCTTTGAAACCTATTTCTTATATATATAACGGGAAGCTTTATGAAAATAGACAAAAGACGAAGGCAGGTGGAAAACAAACAAACAATTGTATTAGTATGGCGCTCAGGAAATATAAATAAAACAAGTCT
>NC_043005.1:96609939-96619939 GCF_006345805.1 Octopus sinensis | reverse complement strand
ATCTTGATTTGAGATCACCATGTCAGGCACATATGGTTGTGATGCATGTGCCTAGTGTACCCTTATCAAACGGCTAGTCCTGATGGTATACTGGGCTTCGTATATTTTACCCCAGTTTCACTTTGATGGCAATGCAATACTCTCTCCTCAATAATAATATATAATAAAATAATAATAAGAAGAAGAAGAAGAAGAAAGAAGAAGAAGAAGAAGAAGAAGAAGAAGAAGAAGAAGAAGAAGAAGAAGAAGAAGAAGAAGAAAGAAGAAGAAGAAGAAGAAGAAGAAGAAGAAGAAGAAGAAGAAGAAGAAGAAGAAGAAGAAGAAGAAGAACCTTTCTGCTGTAGGCACAAGGCCTGAAATTTTGGGGGAGGGACTAAGTCAATTACATCAACCCCGGTGTTCAAGATTGAAAGCCTGAAAGGCAAAGTCGACCTCGGCAGAATTTGGAATAAGAATGTGAAGACTGACGGAAAGCTGGTAAGCATTTTGTCTGACGTCCGAACGATTTTGCCAGCACACAGTCTTAATAATAAGCTTTTTAATAAGAATAAAAATATAGATAGATTCCTTAATACAGACTGTAAGACTTTTCAGCAAAGATACAGGCATGGAATTTGGCACAGATAAGTGTGCAGTATTAATCATGAGAAGGGAACAGGTTGTCAACAGCGAAGGCATACAATTACCAGATGGCCAGATATTAAATCATTGAAAGAAGAAGAGAGTTATAAGTATCTAGGAGTATTAGAATCTGACAGGGTACAAACTATAGAAATGAAAACGAAAATTGAGGAGAAAATCAGAAGGGTAAGGAAGTTAATGAAATCAAAGCCAAATGGTCCAAATCTAGTGAAGGTTGTATATACTTGGGCGGTGTCATTACTTAGATACTCAGTAGCTTTTATAGATTGGACAAAAAGCTGAATTAGCAAAGCTAGACAGGGGAACTAGGGAGGGATTCAATATGAATAGAGGACTGCACCCAAGGGCAGAAATAGCAAGAGAATACTTATCTAGAAAGGAAAGTGGTAGAGGGCTAATGTCAGTAGAAAACTGCGTGGAGTTAGCTAGAGTAGATATAGGTAATAGTAAAGAAAGTTTATTAAAAATTGCTTGAGTCACAGGAAGACATAGGGAAACCAAAAGCCCAAACGAAGCCAAAAACCAGAAAAAAATAACAAAGGTCATCTGACTGGTAGGAGAAGGCTTTGCATGATAGGTTCCCAAAGATAGTTGACATGGTAAAACATGGTTATGGTTGCAGAAAGGAAGGATCAAAGGGTAGACAGAAAGCTGGTTAGTAGCTGTATAAGATCATATATTAAGGACTAATCGGATAAAAGGCAAGATAGAAAAAAAACAACTAGATTCTCTATGTAGGTTATGCAAATTAAAAGAGGGAAGTGTAACTCACATAGTATATGAATGTAGTATGCTTACACAGAACGAATACATTAAAAGACATGACAACTTAGGAAAAGTAATCCACTGGGAGTTATTCAGGTCAAAAGGGTAAGAAGACGAACCTAATAAAGGACTAGAAAGTAAAAGACTTAAGATGTTGTGGGACTTTAACATTCAGACTGTTAGAACAGTAGAAACTAGGAGGCCTAATTTGGTAGTAGTAGTAGTAGTAGTAGTAGTAGTAGTAGTAGTAGTAGTAGTAGTAGTAGTAGTAAGGTGATTATAATGACGAAAGTGAGCGGCGTGAAATGAATCACCAATCAGGATGAGGATGAGGATGATGTTGAGAAGGATGAAGAGGCGGGCCAGTAGAGGTTATGACGATGACGGCGGCGACGATGTTGATGATGATGATGATGATGATGATGGTGGTGGTGATTGTAGTGGTGGTGATGATGATGATGACGATGATGATGATGATGATGATGATGATAATGGTAGTGATGGTAGCGGTGATGATGATGATGATGCTGATGATAATGATGATGATAATGATGATGATGATGATGATGATGATGATGATGATGATGATGGTGGTGGTGGTGGTGGTGGTGATGATGGTGGTAGTGATGATGATGATGATAATGATATGAGGATGATGATGGTGGTGGTGGTTGTGGTGGCGATGATGTTGATGAGGAGGAGGATGAGGTTCTTGAAGAATGTAAACTTCAATTTTGTCGGTAAGCGCAAGCAATAATTAGACCTGCATCTCTCAAACTAATTAAAGTGAAACTGTTTTGTTTGGTGTGGAGAAAACTGGTTTGACCGGACTGACAACTAAAATGGTCCTTCTCCATAGGCAGCATGTCCTCACCCCCCCCCCCCACCTATGCTCTCTTTTATCTGCGATCTCCGCTATAAGCAAGACACGGTTGAGTGACCAGTTGATCAATAGAATATGTAAGTCATCGGTGCAATCGGCGCCAAGACGTGATTTATCTGATCCAACTCTGTATTATTCAACTATTGTAAAGGGCGGAAGTGAGGCTACGATCTCCGTTTTCGTATTTCTTTAGGTGAATCGGCTTTTGCCTGGCCATAAAATCAATAACTACGCCTTTCGTGATCATCGCTTGACCAGTGCATTTGAAGTTATTGTGAGTGGCCATTGTATCTGACATCATTATTGGGTGGGTAATCGGTGTAAAGGGCTTCATTTCATTATTGGGAGAACAACAAAAGACTGACGCTATCAGTGAATTATTGATGGAGATGATGTCATCTGTGGACGATAAATTGTAGTTCACATCATCTGAAGATATCAACGTGTGGGCGATGCTGATGGCGTCATAAATGGACGATCATATCAAATGACGTTATAAATGGTTGATGGGATCAAATGACGCTATAAATGGGTGAGGAGATCAAATGACGCTATGAACTGGTGATCAAAGGAAATGAGGTCATAAACAGGCTAGCGGATCAAATGATTTTTTTGAATGGGTTATCAAAGCCAATGATCAAAGCAAGTGACGTCATAGACGGGTGAAAGACGTCATAACTGAGTGCGCAGACCAAATGAAGTTTTGAATGGGCGCTCAAGTCAAATGACATCCTAAATGAGCAATCGGGGCATGTGACGTCATGAATGAATCGTTGGCTTATGTGACATCATGAATGGATGATCGGAGCAGGTGACGTTATGAGTGGGTAACCATACGCAATGATGTCATGAATGGATATCGGAGCAATTCACGTCATGAATGAGCGCTCAGAGTAAATGGTGTCATGATTGAGCGCTCAAAACAAATAATGTTATAAATGGGTAATAGAAGTCTACTTCTGAAGTCTACTTATGAAGTCTACGTAATAAGAAGTCTACTTATGAAGTCTACGTAATAAGAAGTCTACTTATGAAGTCTACGTCATAACTCTGACGGTAAAAGAGATGTTAACGGTGTTGCTAGCTAGTTGATAGTATGGGTTGCTTGGTTACTGATACTATTGTTTAGTCCCAGGTCAGTTCTGATCAAGCAAACCTAATCTATGCTAATGAACGCTTCAGCGTTGTAATACCTAGGACTGATTTATCCAGTATTTCCTTCCTGTTCTAAGGCGTGAAAGGATGGTTTCAGGGAAATTTATTTACTGTTTGTAGCAAGTCAAGATGTTAAACCACAGAGATACTAAAGACCACGCAGCAGCAGCAGCAGCAGATGTAGTAGTAGTAGTAGTAGTAGTAGTAGTAGTAGTGGAACCAGTAGCAGAAGCAGCAGTAGTAGTAGTAGTTGTTGTAGCAGCAGCAGCAGTAGTAGTTGCAGTAGCAGCAGTAACAGTAGTAGTAGTAGTAGTAGTAGTAGTAGTAGTGGAACCAGTAGCAGAAGCAGCAGTAGTAGTAGTAGTTGTTGTAGCAGCAGCAGCAGCAGTAGTAGTTGTAGTAGCAGCAGTAACAGTAGTAGTAGTAGCAGTAGTAGTAGTAGTAGTAGTTAGTAGTAGTAGTAGTAGTAGTAGTGTGGTGGTTGTAGTAACTGTAGTACTGCTGCGGACAGTGGTGGTAGTGATGGTGGTAGTGGTAGCAATAGCAGTAGTGATGGTGTTAGTGGGAGTAGTAGTAGTTTTGCTGGTGGCGGTAGTGGTGGTGGTAATGATGGTAGTGATAGTAGCAGTGGTGGTTGTAGCGGTGGTGGCGGTAGTAGGTACAGTAGTAGTAGTAGTAGTAGCTATTGTTGATGTGGTTATTGCCTCTTGTGTACACAAACTATTGCGTGCATGTGTGCTGCCGCGTATGCGTACGTGTGTGTGTGTGTGTGTGTGTGTACATGTGTGTGTGTGTGCGTGCGTGTGTTTTCAAGAGATCCTTGAATTACAGTAAACATTGAAACCTTGAATGGAGCAGCTCATGTCTAACCCAGAAGACATGTAATCACTTTTGGTATTCAATTATGTGAAAATGCCATTCTTTATGGAAGCCTCTGCTTAACCGCCGAACCTTCTCATATGCAACGTTGTTAGCAACAGAAGCTATAACAACACCAGGAACGAATAACCTACAACGATGCGATTAATAATGGAGGTCACACATTCAACAACTACTGCTATTACTACATATTACTACTGCTGCTGCTTTGTTTGTTTGTTTGTTTGTTGAGCGGAGCGGTCTTCGTCCGTAGTGGGAGAAGTCCGAAGACCCACAGAAGAGAAAGCAGGTCAAAAACCCGACACCGAGAGCATCGAGGGATGGATGAATGCGCATCCAGGCTCAGCGGTTGCGTAGAAAGTTGGGGACAAGAAACAGGAAGAAAGAGTGAGAGAAAGTTGGAGCGAAAGCGTACAACAGGGATCGCCACCGCCCCCTGCCGGAGCCTCGTGGAGCTTTAGGTTTTTTTTTCGCTCAATAAACACACACAATACCCAGTCTGGGAACCGAAACCGCGATCCTCCGACCGCGAGTCCGCTTCCCTAGCCACTGGGCCATTGCGCCTCCACACTGCTGCTGCTACTTCTGTTTACTAACATCATCATCATCATCGTGACCATTGCTACAACTACTACTAACAATAGTAATAATAATCCTTTCTACTAAAGGCCTGGAATTTGGAGGGAGAGGACTAAACGACCCCAGTGTTTCAATGGCACTTTATGTCTTGACTCCGGAATGATTAAACGCAAAGTCGACCCCAGCAGAATTTGAACTCAGAACATAAAGACTGAGAAATGCAGCTAAGCATTTTGTCCAGCGTGCTGAAGATTCTGCCAGCTCGCAGACTTACTACTAATAATAATGGTTTCAAATTTTGCCACTAGGGCTGCAATTTGGGGGAGGAGATGAGTCGATTACATCGACCCCAGCGTTCAACTGGTACTTATTTTATCGACCCAGAAAGCATGAAAGGCGAAGTCAGCCTCGGTGGAATTTGCATTCAGAGCGTAAAGACAGACAAAATACCACTAAGCGTTTTGCCCGGCAGGCTAAAGAGTCTGCTAGCTAGCCGCTTTAGCAACAACAACAACAACAACAACAACAATAATAATAATAATAATAATAATAATAATAATAATAATAATAATAATAATAATAATAATAATAATAATAATGATGATGATGATGATGATTTCATTTAGTTGCCACAAGGGCGAAGGATGAGGGGACAATAATATTATTATTAAGGCGGCGAGGTGGCAGAATCGTTAGCAGGCTGGGATCTATTATATCTCGTTGCTCTATGATGATTCTTCGAACAGAGTGGTGACATTTAGTAGAGATGACCCGGAAGTTGTTCCTCTTCGATTACTATCGTAAACAGCAGTAGCTTTCTTCAACCGAATACACGTCGTTGGTTGGTTGAAATTACCCAAATACGACAAATTTAACACGAAATAACTTCTAAAATAGGAAATTTTGTCAAAAACGTTCATAGTAAACCGTGTTCTACGTGAGAAATTCTACAAGTATTCGAAATTTCAAACTGTTTAGTTAAAAAAAAATTAATTAAAAAATCTGTGATTGAGATGGAATACATCCCCACGCTGGATGAAACGCTTAGCGATATTTCGCCCGTCGCTACATTCCGCCGAGGTCGACTTTGCCTGCCATCCTTCGGGATCGATAAATTAGGTACCAGTGAAATTTTGAGGTCGATGTAATCGACAGGTCCCCTCCCCAAAATTTCAGGTCTTGTGCCTTTGTAGAAAGGATCATCATCATCATCATCATCATCATCATCATCATCATTATCATCATGTTTGGACTCATGGCCTAGTAGTCAGGGTGTTGCACTCGCGATCGTTAGAACGTGGTTTCTATTCCCAGCCCAAGTGGTACGTTGCGTTCTTGAGCAAAACACTTCATCTCACGTTGCTCTGCGATCACTTCAACACCTGACGCGTCGTACATCGATTTGATGGTGGGAGGGCGCTAATGTACAGCACAGACATTCGATCACCATTAACAAATTATTGTCCAGAAAGAGCAGACCACTCCTACGTCATCTTCGATGGGAGAGTCGATCATCATTATTATTACGAAAGGGGTGGGATGTCGAAATCGTTAGCATGCTGGGCAAAATGCTCTACAGTATTTCGTCGTTACGTTCCGAGTTCAAATTCCATCGAGTCCGACTTTACTTTTCGTCCTTCCGGAGTCGATAAAATAAGTACCAGTTGAACACTGGGGTCGATGTATTCGACTTAAACCCTCGCCTCAAATTTCAGGCCCTGTGCAGTAAGCATTAGTGTTATTGTTTTTGTTGTAGTTGTAGTCGTTGTTGTCAACGTCGTCGTCGTCATCATCATCATCATTGTCGTCGTCTAGGAGATCATCATCATTTCTATGTAAAAAAAAATCATTTCTATGTAAAAAAAAATATGCAGAGGAAATGAAAAATGAAAATAAAAGATGCCCCTAGTACCACCACCGCCACCCACCACTACCAAGTCCCCACTACACTACATTACCACCAGCACTACTACTACTACTACTACTGCTGCTGCTGCTGCTGCGCTGCTGCTGCTGCTGCTGCTGCTGCTGCTGTGCTGCTGCTGCTGCTGCTGCTGCTGCTGCTGGTGTTGCTGTTGCTACTACTACTAACAATAAACACTCTCAATAAATGCGCCCGAAATTAGAACGTTATATAACAAAGAGACGAAACCAACCGAGCTGGAAATAGTGAATGTTTGATCAATTTTAGCAATATTTGGAACAAAAGCGATGGGATTGATTTTTTTCCTTTTTTTATTAAGTAAAAAGCAAAAGCATTGCCGCCGGATTACACATTGGGATATGGACAGAGAGCAAACGACTGAAATTATCCCTCAGAATATTACTGAAACCTATTTTAGGTTTGATGGTGGATATTGTTAAGAACCAGCAGAAAATAGATGCCTTGTCTTTGCCCCCTTGTCAACGTGTACTAGTACCCGTTTTACGAAATTTGAACGAGTCCACGTTCATCATGCCTTGAACGAGTCGACGTGTAATGAAGAAGGGCCTGTTAATGTGATCATATAAAGGGATATTTTATCTGTCTTTGATTCTTGCCTTGTCTCATCTTTGTAATTATCTATTTCGAAATACAAATCTTTTTTCGTGTGTCCAAGATTTCGGTCACATTACAAGGTTACAAAACAAACAGGTACCACATGCGAAACTGTATCTTTTATTCACTTAAGTAGCTAAATAATTATGTAGCTAGATAAGTATTCCTAAATTAGGCTCAAAGTTATAACTATGTTGAGAGACGTTTAATTGAATAAATCGAGCCTAGCTTTTAACTGATACTTTAATTGAATGAAAAGTGAAGTTAATCTTGGTGAGTTTTGAACTCAAAACATAAAAAGCCGGAAGAAAGCCTGTTCGAAGCCCTAAAATTCTGACAAATGTTAAGTGGTTGAGTGCACCATATACACGTGTGCCCTCACTCTAATTCTCAAGTGCAACCAGAACGACACAGCGTGACAAGATATTACAAGTATAGTCATCAGATGGGCTTCTATACAGTTTCCGTCTACACTATTTCACTCATAATGTATGGGTCGACCCGAGGCATTCGCTTAAGATTCCATGTGGTGGAATCAAACTCGGGGCCATATAATAACATATGCTTGCCATATAACAATGCCTTAATATTACTGTAACTCATTCTATTGAACCGGAACTTAGGTAAGTCCTGATATCAGTTGCAGCCAGTTTCAAGTTCTGTCTTTCTTTTATTTCTCTCCTATCATCTTTAACAGGAATAATCTGTTAGAAATTTGGAAGCTCTACTTCCCATTACAATTTTACTGTACTCTATCACTTTTTCCTGATATTAAGCACAACTATTGTTAAAATTATCCTATCGTAGCCATCCCGTCTAATTTTTCATACTTGGTTTATACCAAGGCCTTCATAATTTACTATGTTGTTCTTTTTTTAAATAATGTTATTTGTGGGGGAAGGCTGAATTCGGCTGCTTTTCCTAAGACGTTGAACGATTACGTAAGAGCATCCTTCTTGGCTCGAGGAGGTGCTCGTTCGTTGGGTCACATGATTATCGAAAGGATAAAAGTTAAAGTTTAACTCCAAAAGCGAATTGGACAAAATGTAACTTATTTACAAGAACATTCAATCATTTTGGCCTTCTGCTTCTAGCTCCACTTTCGTACCTCTATCGAAAGTAAACTCTTTGGAATCTAAATCATTCCTTCTCAATCGCTGCAATCCAGAAGTTTAACAGCAACGAATAAATGCAATGATATAGCAAAGTTTTCCCTATTCTGCAGACTACGTGGGCTTCGAAAAGCTATGAGCATCCTCCTCTCTTTCTCACAGATGATTTATACGAACAAACTCAATCGCAATACAAGTGAGAGGACGTATATCATTGCACTCTCATCAGAGATTTGGGAACCATTTTCCTGATTTGTAACAATGCATTTATTTCATTTTTATCTTAAAGTCGCTTTCGTTATTGTTGTTTAATCGAGTAGACTACAATATCTAATATTTTTCTCTTTTTCTAAAGAAAGACAGTAAACGGTTAATTATGTGGCAGGCTGGTCGAATGGTTAGGAAACCTGAAAAAGGCTTTGCTTTTTCATGTGTTACGGCCCTTTACGTTCTGAGTTCAAATTCCACCGAGGTCGACTTTTCCTTTCCTCCTTTCATGATTGATATAAGTACTAGTCAAACAATGGGGTCGATGTAATCGTCTTACCTCACTCTTAAGAATTACTAGCCTTGTATCAAAATTAGAAAGAATTGTTATCATTGTTATTATTACCATTATTATAATTGAGTGAGAGAGCTGCGCATGCCATCTAAGTGACACTGGGGTAAAATATACGAAGCCCAGTATACCCATCAGGACTACCCGTCTGATAAGGGTACACTAGGCACATGCATCACAACCATATGTGCGTGACATGGTGATCTCATATCAAGATAAATAGCGCATGACCTTACAGGTGGGGTTCAGTTAGAATTTTCTTCTGGTCGAGTAGCCCATCCCGCTCAAAAGGTCCCGGAATAAGGTTTAAGGATGTTGTTTAAGGATGTTGAACGAACCACCCATGTTTCCAAAGGTGAATTATCCAAACCACCAATAACACACGGCTATGATGCTCCCCCACTACTTCTGCCCATGATCAAGAGATGCACATATCGTCAGCCACTAAGGGACATGCTCATCTGGTTAAGGTCAAACAATTGACAAGCAAATCTGTGGTATTGAGCAGAATATTTGCTGTAGCCCATCTTTTATACCAAGACAAAACAATGTACATGATAACACTTCCAATCAGTTAAGATCAGAAGCCACGAGAGCCACGGCATCAGAGCATTTATTATTATTATTATTATTATTATTATTATTATTATTATTATTATTACTATTATTATTATTATTATTGTTATTATTGTTATTATTGTTATTGTTGTTGTTGTTGTTGTTGTTTTTGTTGTTGTTGTTGTTGTTATCATCGTTTGTAGTAGCTGTAAATTGTCTTGGTTCCCGAAGGTTGGTTAAATGTTGAAAACAATTTGTTTACTGGTGTAAATTTTTGCCAATACTTTGAATAATGATTTCTACTTCACTGTGTGAAGAAGTGTACTGCC
>NC_043005.1:96597439-96604939 GCF_006345805.1 Octopus sinensis | reverse complement strand
TACATATATACCAAACTAGTTTCAACAATACTTTTTGTTTATCAATGGTAAAAGTGTAAAATTAGAAAAACGTCGTTATAAGTTTCAATGTTGACAAATCAAAATGTTTCAATGTTGATAAACTGAAATGTTTCAATGTTGTTAAATTAAAATGTTTCAATGTTGATAAATTATCATGTTTAAAACAGAAGGTGTAAGTTTGAAACGACAAATACTTCTGCAAATTTAAGATATATAAATTTACACACACACACACACACACACATATATATATGTATATATGTGTGTATGTATATGTATGTCTACAGAGGTGTAGACTGATCCGGTGGTGATGCTGGGCTTTGTATTTTTTTCATAGCTCCCATGGTTACCGAGATAATCTACTATAATAATACTCATATGTTTATGAATGAGAATGGAAGGAGTGATGTCATACTTGGCAGTGGGATGATGAAAATCGTACGCTGAAAAAATTAAATCAAACAGCATTTCAACTGTGTGAATATATGTGTGTGTATTTGCGCGCGTGTGTGTCTTCTTGTGTGCGCGTAATGGAAGTGGGGTGGTTCATCTTTGTTCGCTTGGTATTTGGGTTTATTTTTTGGTTATTTTTTTGTTGGACAGTTATTTTTAGCGCTTTGACAGAAAAAAGTCATTCTAAAATTGTTTTTTAAAGTAAGCGTGCCCAAACAAGTCGAATGCTTACACAGAGCAGGTTTTACAGCCACATCATCCAAACCGACCGGGTGAGACCAGGCTTAACTGCTAGTATATATATATATATATATATATATATATATATATATATATATGTATATATGTATATATATATGTGTGTGTGTGTGTGTGTATGTATGTATGTATATATGTATGTATATTTGTATATATACATATATATATATAACAAATGAAGGAAACGGAAAATGGAATTCACGAGAATTTTTATTGATCACAACGGTAGTTTCAACTTCTGTTGCATCGGTCCTTTGCGGGTGGGATATTATACAACTGGCTGTGCTGCATCCTCCGGTGCAGATGTATCTCGTCAGGTGCCCTTTTTAAAAAAGATGGCTCGCCCAATATACTCGGTTTCGCTTGGCTCAATGATACAGATATGTTGGACCACTGAACTCTCAATTTCTTTCTGTTGAAGAGTGTACGCTTGAAATGTAAAAGACTGTTCCATTTTTTCCGAGCGTCAAACTAATACACTTGCTTGTTGTTCCTACAACTGTGTTCGTCTTTGTTTTTCTATAAATTTGAACTATATTATATATGTTGTATAATATATATATATATATATATATATATATATATATATAATATATATATATAATATATATATATATATATATATGTATATCCTCTATTTTTCCTTGTTTCAGTCATTGGATACAGCCACGTTGGGGCACCGTCTTGTAAGATTTTAGTCAAACAAATCTACCCAGTACTTTTGTTTTTTTTTGGGGGGGGGACTACAACTTAAGTATCATTCCCTGTTGCCGAACCGCTAAGTTACGGGGATGCAGCCAAACCAACACTAGAATCCAGTGGTGATTAGAGGGCGGGACAAGCACAAATACAAAGATTTGCACGCTCACACACACACATGCACACACATACAACTGACTTCCATACAGTTTCCATCTACCAAATTTACTCACAAGACACTGGTCGACACGGGACTATAGTAAAAGACACCTACCTAACGTTCCACGCAGTGGAACTGAACCTGAAACGACGTGGTTGCAAAGCGAACATTACTTAATCATTGTTATACATTTTATCTTATATCTAATCTTTCTATAATATGTAATTTTTCTATATGGTAATATTTAATTTTTCATTATTGAATTGATAAAGGGTGGGTTTTTTTTTCTAATTTATATATATATATTATATTTTGTCAAATTTGATTTAGTATTTCTAAATTGAATTTTTCCCTGTAAGTTTGGAATAATATTCCCTCATATTATTATTATTATTATTATTATTATCATTATTATTATTATTATTATTATTATTATTTTTATTATTATATAGCCTTGCTCTTCTTTTTTGTTAGGTGTCATTTTTAGCGATACGTGTGACCTTGCACACAAGCCAATTTATTGAGTCTTAGAGAAAGAAATAGCTTTGTTTTACGTATCTTTTTTCATGTCGTGTGCATTTTCAAGGTATATTTATTTTCTAGTTTCTTTTATCTACATTTATGATTATTGTTTAGTCCCAGATCAATTCTGCTTGAGAATACCTTATGTTTACAGAGATTCCATTTATGAGTATTTGTCTTTTATTTATTTTTTCGTTGTTTTCTCAGACAATCAAGTGTGTCCGTTTTCCCTTTTCATATGATAGAGCGTAATTTTACAGGAGACTTCACCGTTGTGTCTACCAGCTCTAGCGACTACGTAGCGGCTCTCACACTGGCTCTTTTGCAAATAGCTGTTGGTGATGATGGAGCTCCTATTGGTATTTTGCCCAAAATCATCCATGGTCGAGCAGGTATGTAACGAATAGTGTTTCAACTACGACTAGCTGTCTTTTGGACCAATATTTCCTTCCTTTTTTTAAGAATGCTGAGTGAATTTGAAAATTTTGTTCTATTTCTCGTAAGTCGAACTATCGCATAGAGGCTCACTCGTTTACTGTTTTAGCCATGATTGTATGTTCTGGCGAACATTTCCATTACCCTATATACCTAACAGCAACGCCATAGCAGGGTTATGGTTATTATAAAGTTTATAGCGACATCCATTAGAGTCTTGGACACAGCCTCGATAAGTTAGAAGAGGACGGAATAATATATATAAAGGCATAAGCGATTCAGCTTCTTTTGACAGTGTTGATATACTAGCTTTCATGAACCGCTCAAGCAATAAAAATAGATTGATTCCAGGAGCAATAAATTTTATCCTTTGTCATCGAATGCTTGTTGAAATCAATTATCTGAAATATTGGTTGATTTTTCTTTGCTCTCTCTCTCTCTCTCTCTCTCTCTCTCTCTCTCTCTCTTTTTTTCTCTTTCTCTTTCTTGCTATATAATGCTTTAATTTTGTTGCCACGAATATAACCATGTTATCTTGTATATCTCTTGAACGTGTTCGTAGCAAAAATAAAAACCAAAAAATTTCATTACCCTTTGATACTAGACTCTTAAAATTAATTGATGAATCTTGTGGAAAGCTTGAAAGATTTGTTAAGTCAATATTTTCAATATTGACTTCGATATTTTATAGAATTTGTTCAATATCCTTATTGAAATTTTGTTCAATAAATAGATAAGGTACGTAGATGGTTTATCCAAGAAAAAACTTACTAAATATTATTTGCTGCTCTTTTTATTTTTATTTTCTTTCAACAACTTCACTCAATTTCCCTTCTATATGGGCGCAGGCGTGCATCAATGGTTAAGAATCTTGCTTTCCAACCATGTGGCTTTGGGTTCAATTCCACTGCGTGGCACCTTGGGCGAGTGTCTTCTACTATAACCCTTGAGTAGATGCCTTGTAGAGGAAACTGAAAGAAACCTGTCGTATGCGCACGTGCGTATTGTGAGTGTCTTTGTTTCGTGTTTGTCGCCACCATCGCTTGACATCCGGTATGAGTTTGATTATGTCCCGTAATATAGCGGTTCGGCAAATAATACCGATAAAAGAAGTACCAAGCTTAAAATACAAGGTTTGATCTGTTCGATTAAAGTCGTCAGGATGGTGCTCCAGCATGGCTGTAGTCCAAAGACTGAAATAAGCAAAAGATAAAAGTATAGTTTGATTCATTCCATGTAACAACATTAACGATCTTTTACTATGTTATTTAATTTTTAATTAATGAAACGAATCGGTAAAACGTCGAACAATGCTCCTTACGCCATTTTATTCTGCCACTTTATGCTCTAAGTTTAGATCCTTCGCTCCCGCTCCATTGTGCACTTTGCGTTTCATCCTCCCGAGGTTTCATAAAGTAAATTCCTTACTTAAGCTGGCCAGTTGGCAAAGTTGTTAGAGCGACGGATAGATAACTTCTTATTAATCGCTCTGTTACCCCACGCTCTTAGTTCATATCTCATCAACATCAACTTTGTCTTTCACCCATTCGGGGTTGATAAATAAGTAAATAAGTACCAGTCTTGTCCTGATGTCGAATGTTCTCTTTTGTTTCTTCTCTCTGTCTAGACCTTTTTCTGGAAGAAATCGACTGTGGTCAAACCTGGCAAATGATGGATTCACATCAGCTTTAAAATTGCCCAGACAACGCTGCGGCACCTCGACATCGTTAAAAGATTATGGACCTAAGGTAAAGCAAGGCGAAATAAATACCAGTCAGCACCAACACTGAGGATGATATTGTCGCCTATACTTTACAAGTCGATTCCTTGTCCGTTACATTAGAATTTTCTTTCATTGGTTCATTTTACTCTTTTACTCTTTTACTTGTTTCAGTTATTTTAACTGTGGCCATGCTGGAGCACCGCCTTTAGTCGAGCTAATAGACCCCAGGACTTGTTCTTTGTAAGCCTAGTACTTATTCTATCGGTCTCTTTTGCCGAACCGCTAAGTTACGGGGACTTAAACACACCACCATCGGTTGTCAAGCGATGTTGGGGGGGACAAACACAGACACACGAACATACACACACACACACACATATATATATACATATATACGACGGGCTTCTTTCAGTTTCCATCTACCAAATTCACTCAGAAGGTTTTGGTCAGCTCGAGGCTACAGTAGAAGACACTTGCCCAAGGTGCCACGCAGTGGGATTGAACCCGGAAACTATGTGGTTCGTAAGGAAGCTACTTACCACACAGCCACTCCTACGCCTATAAAAATTTTTATTTCTGATCTGAAATTTTTGAACTGACAATATTCCTGCTTAAAATTTGATTTTATATTCATATGTGAATTTCTTTAGAAGAAATCATCTTCAGAAATATATTTTTTCTTTGATTGTTTTATCGTCTTTCCAAACGTCTTGTATTTTTGTTTTCACTTTTCTTCTTGGATTTGGTTTATGATTGCTTTCTTAAAGTTGACATTCTCTTCTGCTATTTTAATTTACTTTTCTTATGTTTTAGGTCGGTTATTTTCTTCCTGTATGACTTTTTTTCTCTCTCTCTCTCTTTCACTTTCACTTTCCTTTATAATAAAACACGTCATAATTCATAATTCTGTTTTTCATAGAATTCTCTGCGCCCTGAACCTATTCCTAAAATGACAGTATTTCTACATTTATTATAGCATTTACAGCAGCTCAACGATTTATACTTCTTTTTTTATGCCCATTTAGAAATTTGTGCGAAACATTCAATATTGCATAAGTTACTTTATTCCTTTTCTCAAATCTCTTTCTTCTCAGTTCTGAGTGCCTCGGTTATGTTCAGTGTTATGCTTTTTTTCTTCTTGATCTGGGTATCTTCCAATGTATTCAAAGTACATAGCTTGATATGTGCCTGCAGTGCCTAGTTATGTTATTTTCCGTATATTGTGTATATATTTATGCCCTGAGTTAATACCAGATTATTTCTTTCAGTTGTGGTACTTCTACTTATATGTGCGTGCGTATGTACATGTGTGTGTGTGTGTGTGTGCGTGTCTTTTTACGGCGGTGATGCGGTGATATATATACACACACATATATATATATATCTATATATATATATATATATATATATATATATATTATATATATATATATATATGGCGGTGCCCCAGCATGGCCACAGCTCATAAGCTGAAACTAGAATCAATCAATCAATATATATATATATATATATATATCGTTTTTGAATTTGGTTTGCAAGATTCTTTATATGAGTTCGTGTGTTGAAGCATATTCCGTTGTGTCTGGGGAGAGTCATTTTCTTTTTGTGCCTTATAATGGAACACACTCACCGGTAAAATTTCCACGTTTTTCTTTTTTTTTTTTCTTGAAATTTTCGTTGCGTCTTGCAACCTTTTGACTATTAAAAAGGTTGCAAGACGAAAATTTTAGGAAAATAAAAATAAGAAAAAAATGGAAATTCTACTGGTGAGTGTGTTACATTATAAGGCACAAAAAGAAAATGACTCCCCAGACACAACCGAATATATATATATATATATGTTCAAATGAGGAAATGGAACAGGTAAAATCCAGGCTACATATGTTTCAAAGCTAGTGATAAGTAATAATTACTCCATGTGGGGTACTCCACTAGCTACTCATTAGGCCGAAGATACCTTAGTTGCCTGGATTTTACTTGTTCCATCCCTCATTTTGGGTTTTTATTCGCATACATAGCAACCCTAGTTGCTAACTGTGAACTTTTGTTCCTGAAATCTGTTAGTTATACTTTCTACGTACTGCTCAAAGCTTACGAACTTAGATCCTTGGAGCTTATATAAATATATGTATGTATGCATGTATATATGCATATATATATAATATATATATATATATATATATTTAGTTAATCTAAACAAGAAAACACAGAAAAAAACTCAGCAACGCGAGCACGTGGAACAATTAAAGTATTATTTGACGCTCAGGAATGAAGGGAATATATATATTATATATATATATATATTATATATATATATATATATATATATATATATATTATATATATATATATGTATGTATGTACGTGTATGTATATATATGCATATATATATATATATATATATATATGTATATATATATATATATATATATATATATATATATATATTATATATATATATCGCGGTACTCCGTCGGTTACGACGACGAGGGTTCTAGTTGATCCGATCAACAGAACACCCTGCTCGTGAAATTAATGTGCAAGTGGCTGGGCATTCCACAGACACGTGTACCCTTAACGTAGTTCTCGGGGAGATTCAGCAAGACAGAGTGTGACAAGGTTGGACCCCTTGAAATACAGATACAACAAAAACGGAAAGAAAGAGTGATAGAAAGTTGTGGTGAAAGAATACAACAGAGTTCCCCGCTACTCCCTGCCGGAGTCTCGTGGAGCTTTAGGTGCTTTCGCTCAATAAACACTCACACACCCGGCCTGGGAATCGAAACCGCGACCCTACGACTGCGAGTCAGCTGCCCGAACCGCTAGGCAGTTGCGCCTCCGCACACACACACACACACACACACACACACATATATATGCATATATACATACATATACGTACATACATACATATATATGTATATAGGTACGCATATATGGGTGCAGGACGTCGTAAAACGTAAACAACATGAAATACGAAAATAAAGTTGGGTACGCAAAGAACGGGAAAAACAAATGGAAAAGAAGACAAGTAACATAAAAAACGACGACAGCCGACAACTGATGAAGGGTCATTTTTTATGTTACTTGTCTTCTTTTCCATTTGTTTATGTTCTATGACGTCCTGTACCCATATATGCGTACCTATATACATATATATGTATGTACGTATATTTATGTATATATGATCTGTATTATTATTTGATTGAACGCCACGCATCCATTTCCA
>NC_043005.1:96579939-96592439 GCF_006345805.1 Octopus sinensis | reverse complement strand
TTGAATTCAGAACCTAGCGACGGACGAAATACCGCTAAGCATTTCGTCCGGCGCGCTAACGTTTCTGCCAGCTCACCGCCTTAATAAAAATAATAATAATATAATAATAATAATAATAATAATAATAATAATAATATAATAATAATAATAATGATAATAATAATAATATAATAATAATAATAATAATAATAATAATAATAATAATAATATAATAATAATAATAATAATAATAATGGACAAAGTAAACCGCGTGTACTCGATGGAGACGGTTATTATTAAAATTCTTCTTCTTCTTCTGCATATTATTATTATTACTATTATTATTATTATTATATTATTATTATTATTATTATTATTATTATTATTATTATTATTATTAATATTAAGGCGGTGAACTGGCAGAGTCGTTGGCACGCCGGGCGAATTGCTTAGCGGTATTTTGTCCGTCGGTACGTTCTGAGTTCAAATTCCGCCGAGGTCGACTTTGCCTTTCATAATTTCGGGATCGATAAATTCAGTACCAGTTGTGTACTGGGGTCGATGTAATCGACTATCCCCTCCTCCAAATTTCAGACCTTCTGCCTTTAGTAGAAAAAAATTATTAAGGCGTCGAATAGGCAGAATTGTTAGCGCGCCGGGCAAAATGCTAAGAGGTATTTCGCCCGTCGCTATGTTCTGAGTTCAAATTCCGCCGAGGTCAACTTTACCTTTCGCACTTTCGGGGTCGATAAAATTAGTACCAGATGAACATTAGTGTTGATGTAATCAACTCATCCCCTACCCTAAAATTGCTGCCCTTGTGGCAAAATTTGAAACCATTATTATTATTATTGAGTGAGAGAGCAGTGCTTGCCATCAAATTGACACTGGGGTAAAATATACGAAGCCCAGTATACCCATCATGACTACCCGTCTGATAAGGGTACACCAAGCACATGCATCACAACCATATGTGCGCTACATGGTGATATCATATAAAGATAAACAGCGCATGATCATGCAGGTGGGGCCCAGTTAGAATTTTCTTCATGTAACCCATCCCGCACAAAAGGTCCCTGAATAAGGATTGTTTAAGGATGTTGAACGAACCACCCATGTTTCTAAAGGTGAATTATCCAAACCTCAAAGAATCTCTCTCAACACATGGCTATGATGCTCCTCCACTACTTCTGCTCGTGATCAGAGATGCACATATCGTCAGCCACTAAGGGACATGCTCAACTGGTTACGGTCAAACAACTGACAAGCAAATCTGTGGTATTGAACAGAATATTTGCTGTAGCCCATCTTTTATATCATCATCATCATCATCATCATCATCATCATCATCATCATCAGCAGCAGCAGCAGCAGTAGTAGTAGTAGTAGTAGTAGTAGTAGTAGTAGTAGTAGTAGTAGTAGTAGTAATTATCTTTCTCGCCATCATCATCATCATCGACATCATCATATCAATATCATCGTAATGTCGATAGACTTCTCCTCACAGCGTATTTTCAGTGCATAACCGCGCTTACTTCTGAACATTCGATTGCTTCTCTATGTATGTAATGCATGTATGTTTGTCTGTTGCGTGTGTAGGTGTTCAAAGCAGTGCTTTTACTAGTGTTGCATTGAAACCAGTTTAATGAAATTATATATATGCATGTGTGTGTGTGTGCACGCGCATGCGTGTGTGTGTGTATGTAAGTGTGTGTGCATGTGCGTATATCTATGCACTAACTACATTGAAATTCAGACTTTATATGGTGTCCATATAAGTATACTTACATTACTCTTATATTTTATTATCTTTTATTTTTCTTTATTCTTTATTCTTCGGCGTTAACGGGATTGTTTCTGTTAACTTACATGATTGAAGTCGCTATTTCTAGCCTTTCTTTCATCTGCATTAATGAAATTGCAAGCAGTAAAGACGTCTCTAATGATGGCGTTCGTCAGACAGTGTCTCCATACAGAATTGAGTGTTAATGGCGGAATGATGGGCTGCGTAAGTATGTGAGCGTGTGTGCGTGTATGTATGTATGTACATGTGTATGTGCATATGTGTGTGTATCCATGAATATGTGTGTGTGTGTGTGGGTGTGAGTGTGCGTAAGTGTGAGTGTGTGTATCAGTGTGTGTGTGTATGATTGTGTGAATGTGCGTGTTAGTGTGCATGTGAATGTGAGAATGTGCTTGTATGTATGTGTGTGTGTGTGTGAGAGAGAGAGAGAGAGAGAGGGTAGAGGGTCATGTGTGGGTGTGTGGGGGAGTGTATGTACAGTCCAATGACTGAAGCATGTAAAAGATTTATTTTATCGCGTTTCATGTTTAGAAGAAGGAAAGGCAGTTCTTAAATCGCGAGGGACAAATGTGAGCATAAGTTTCGATCTGTTCAAATCGTCAGTAGAATATAGTGTTACAAATTCTGACGATCAGTTAACAAAGGTTTATAAACATTCAGAAGGGTATGCGAACATACAATGAACTAAGGGAGGTAACCTCAAAATCGCAAACGAAAAAACTCGGAAAATTTTGTTAAGCTGTAATGTAATGAATTATGTAGATGTAAAGTTCTTCATTAAAATTTCCTAAGATCATCATTATGGGATCAATAAATTAAAGTACCAGTCAAGTAGTTGGGTCGAAGTTATTATTTAGCGCCCTCTTCTCCAAATTTCAGGGCTTGTGTATGTAGTAGAAAAGGTTATCATTATTATTATTATTATTATTATTATTATTATTATTATTATTATTATTATTATTATTATTATCATATTGGTTGGGCTCAGGTTCGAGCTTATTCCTGGTAGGATTTATGTGGAATCAAACGGGCCTAGGATCAAACGGGCATGATGGCTCGATAAGTAAGCAACTTCGTTTTTCCTCATCTATATTCGTTATGTATGGTCTGTTATTTTCTGACTCCGTTTGTATAAGAAAGTCCCACAAAATCTTACATTTCTCCGACTCCAATACTCTTTCGACTCTATGATTGTACCATGTGATTCTAGCTTCAAATCCCCATTTCTGAAATTGATTACTATTATTATTATTATTATTATTATTATTATTATTATTATTATATTATTATTATTATTATTATTATTATTATTATTGAGTGAGAGAGCAGTGTGTGCCATCAAAGGAGCACTGGGGTAAAATATACGAAGCCCAGTATACCCATCATGACTACCCGTCTGATAAGGGTACACCAGGCACATGCATCACAACCATATGTGCGCGACATGGTGATCTCATATCAAGATAAACAGCGCATGATCTCGCAGGTGGGGCCCAGTTAGAATTTTCTTCATGTCGAGTAGCCCATCCCGCTCAAAATGTCCCTGAATAAGGGTTGTTTAAGGACGTTGAACGAAACACCCCAAAGAATCCCTCTCAGCACACGGCTATGTTGCTCCCTCACTACTTCTGCACGTGATCAGAGATGCACATATCGTCAGCCACTAAGGGACATGCTCAACTGGTTAAGGTCAAACAACTGACAAGCAAACCTGTGGTATTGAGCAGAATATTTGCTGTAGCCCATCTTTTATACCAAGACAAAAACAATGTACATGATAACACTTCCAATCAGTTGAGATCAAAAGCCAAGAGAGCCACTGCCTGGTACTGCATCGGGGCATTTATCATCATCATCATCATTATCATTATTATTATTATAATCATTATTATTATTATTATTATTATTATTATTATTATTATTATTATTATTATTATTATTATTATTATTATTATTAAAATTATCAATAAGGCAGTGAGCTGGCAAAATTGTTAGCATGCCAGGCAACAGAATAAAATAAAGGACCAGTCAAGTACTGGAGTTGATGTAATCGAGTTGTCCCTTCCCCTCAAAATTGCATGCCTTGTACCACCAAAATTAAAAATAATTACTGATGTCAATCAGTCAAAACCAAAGATTTATCCTGGTCAGGAAGCTGCTAATGACGACGACGACGACGATGAACATCATCATCATCATCGTCGTCGTTGTGCTCCTCTCCTCCGCATCCTCCACCATCACCATCACTCCAACTACCACCATTACCCTCATTAAATTTACCCCTACTACCACCGCCAACAGCAACGAATCATTATAATTAACATCGTTGTTATTCTCACCCTCGTTATTATTACCGAGACTACCGTGACCACCACCACCAACAGCAGCAGCACCACCACCGCCACCATTATTTCTACCTCTACCACCAACAACAACATATCATCATAATCGAGATCATCATCATCGTCCTCATAGTCATCATCACCCATTGTACACATCTTTAATAAATAATTGTCAGGAAACACTACTACTACTACTACTACTACTAGCGGCGCTATTTATTAATTTCACAGTACATCTGAACTATCAACACACCATCACAGCCACCGTTCATCACCAGGAAACTGTTCCCCAACCAATACCAATGCCACCGCCACCACCAACAACAACAATAACAACAGCATCGTTGCAACCACAATAAATACCCTCACCTGCCCCCCATGCCCCTCTGTCAGCACCAACACCAGCACCACGCACACCGCCACCTCCTCCTCTACAACCATGCCTGCCACTAAGCACAAATAACTGAATAAATCGATATATGCGATTTTAGTTGACAAATTATGGCCGAATTTTAAAATTCAAATTTATGGGAATCGTAGAGGACAGCCGACAATGATTTAATGACAAAAATAATTAGGTTTATAAGTGGTGGTCGTTACTGTTGAGGCGGTGGTGGGGATTGTGGTAAGGGTGGTAATGATGGTAGCAGAGGAGGTAGTGATGTTAATGATAGTTGTTATTATTGTTGTTGTTGTTGGTGGTGGTGGTGGTGGTGGTGGTGTTGATAGCGATAATGGTGTTGGTATGGCGATGATGATGACTGTAACGGTGGCGGTAGTAGAGATTGTGGTAGTTAGTGGTGTTGTTGTTGCTGTTATTGTTAGTAGTAGTGCAAGTAGTAGTAGTAGTAGTTGTGGTGGTGGTGGTGGTGGTGGTAGTAGTAGTTGTAGTAGTAGTAGTAGTAGTAGTAGTAGTAGTAGTAGTAGTGGTGGTGGTGGTGGTGGTGGTGGTGATGTTGTAGTTGTTGTTGGTAGTAGTAGTAGTAGTAGTAGTAGTAGTGGTGGTGGTGGTGGTGGTGGTAGTAGTAGTAGTAGTAGTAGTAGTGGTGGTGGTGGTGGTGGGAGGACGTAGCTTCAATTCAGCATGTTGTAGGGGGCCGGAAAACGAATTACGGCACAGATATCCGTCCTCCCTGTTACATCATATCTCCACCGATAGCCACTTTCTAGCAGTGAATATATTCCTCCCTCTCCACTATCCAGTTTGTTTCAGTATGCCTACACGCTCTATTAATGTTGCTACTATTTCTATATTTTCTTTATCTTTTTCTAAAGCGATTGGAAGGATTGTTTTTCTGATGTAGAACTTGTACGGATTTTAGATTTGAAAATGGCTTCTCAAAGTACTGCAGGAATTTTATAGTTTTCATCTTGGGTCGCATGAAACGATGCCCAAAGACTAATTATACAACTAAACCAAACTACTGGAGTGATCTGTGATTGATGCATACTACGGTATGTTGTGTTCTTAGTAGTTTATTGGGGTCAGTTCTTGAGAGGCTGGAGATCCATGAATATCTGGCATAGTCTGAAATAGATATAATCTATTGCTTGTACACCTATGTTGTTTCTTTCTGTTGGTCAAATATGAAATTTCTGATTGCTTTAAGTATATTTGTCTTTCATTTTTCTCTTTACTATGTCTTCAATATGGGTTGCAAATTTTATGGAGTAAATGTATATAAATCAAATGTTTTTTGTCTATGTAAGTGCGGTGCTTATGCCGTTGAAGGAAGTCATTGATTGTAGACGATGTTCTCTTGTATTGCTTGCAAAAGGGGAAGAGGTGGATTAGTTGGGTTTTGCTTTAAACCAGTTGTTGTGGATTCCCGATTTTAGTTTATTAATGTTGGAGTGGTTGTACAAAATGTCTGAAAAATAGTAGTAGAGTGTAAATGTGATGTCACACGCTTTTCTGACTTTCTGTACGTCCTATGGCGACACAGGAAGGTTGTGTCATCACAGATCGTATACAAAGAGTGCAGATCCCCTCTGATGCAAGGATGTGCAGCATAGCTAGTAAATTACTTGCCAGCGTTTTGTGTCGTTTCTTGAGGAGGGGATGTCGATGATAGAATTGAACATATGGGAGGTGTTTGGGGTCGATGTCATCGTATATTTTCTGTTTTAGGCTTGTGAATCGGATTGTGTTAAGTGTTGTGGGCTGAATTAGTGTTGTCATAGGTATGTGGGAAGATGTGAATTAGTGAAATCAAGGATTAACCTTCCTATAATCTTTACTATGTAGTGGTTAGGGTGTGGCTCATACAATCGCAAAATCGTGGTTTCAGTTCCCGGAACAAGTGATACGTTCTGTTATTGAGTAAAACATTTCATCTCATGTTGTGCTCAGCACACTTTGCATCTGTACAGGAAATATCAACTTGCTAGAAAGGGTGAGTTAATGTACTGCACAAGTATTAGATCACTAGAAAATTATCATCTTACAGATTGCTCGGCAAGAAATTGCGAAACCCTCATCTGCCCTCTACGACAGGAGAGTTCACCATACATACATACATACATAGGAGCGGAGGGGTGAAGCGAAGACAAGGAGGCGGAAGAGGCGGCTGAGGAGTGGAAGAAGTGTACAATGGGTTTGTATAATATTGTCTCGCTTATGTTTCCGTGGAACTTTACAACTGTTATAATTTTGCTCGGTTTCCAGATTCTGGTGATTTCACTACGTTGCTACGAGTAGCTTTTAGACAGTAGTAAATATCACTGAGTTCTTCAAACCCCAGGTGGTTAAAGTATGTGGCTGTGATTTGTGTGAACCTGGCGCTTTTGAGTTTTTCGTTTTCCCCGTGGTCTTACAATGTCTGATAGAAGGAAGGAAGGAAGGTGTGGAAATCGTGGTCTTTATTATTTTTTCTGTTTTTTTTTCTTTTTGCTCTTCTGGCGATTTTCGAAAAATGTCTAACAATGATTCAGCTGTCTGGGGAGAGTAATTTTCTTTTTGTGCCTTATAATTTAACACACTCACCGGTAAAAGATGTTTTCTTGGGTTTTTTTTAACATGGTAGCTTGGTCGTTGTTGTTGTTGTTGTTGTAATAGTTGTTATTCTTGTATTGTTCTTGTCGATGATGATGATGATGAAGATGACGACGACGACGACGACGTTGATGTTGCTGCAGCTGCTGTTACTGCTGCTATTGTTGATACTGCTACTGATATCATCATCATCACCATCATCATGCTTTTTACTCTGTATGATGTTTTACTCTTGTGTAGAATATGTTGGCTACAAATATTTGCCAATTTCTCTTTTGCTATGATTGTTGTAGTTGTTGTTGTTTAATTAGATGTTGAGTTTAATTTCGATTCTGTGTATTTTTAGAGTAATGTATTTGAGGTTTATACACTCAGTTTATACACTCACACACAGACGCGTGCGCGCACATACACACACACACACACACACACACACACACATAAAATCTTGGTTATGTCTGCTGCGTGACTGTGGTTATCTTGCGGTGGCTTGTGCAATATCTTCTTTTACTAAGGGTCTATAATTTTTTTTGTTGAATGCATATAATGCAGAGTGTATACTGTTAATTGTGCTATTGTGAAATTTTGGAAACCTTGAATGTTTTCTAATGAAATTCGTTCTATTGTGCTTTTTTCTCTCAAGATTGGGAAAGCATTTTTTCTTATTTTATTGATGTATTCAGTGTATAGTGCGGATAATTAGTAGGAAGGTTGAAAAAAGCTGGAGAATTTTTTTACCAAAAGGTTGTGGCGAATAAATACGTAGAGTGGAATGTAATGGTATTTGTGCGAATTTTTTTTAGCTGTAATAGAAGTGTTGCTGTGACGTTACAACGTTACCTCTTATGTTATCTGTTTTATTTGAAAACCAGGATGTCTTGAGTGCATTGAAGATTCCCCTCACAGTTAGTGATCGCAAGAGTGTTAAGTGTTGCAGATGATGGAAAGATTCGTGAGATCGGTGTTGGTGTAAACGTTTACTGATTTTTATTACTGGACTGCGGCTAAGCTGGTCCATTAATTCTACAGCTTAGAAAATCATATCACACCCTATAGATATTTCAGTCTGGTATCTCTTTTACCAAACCTATTTATCGAATCGCTTTGTTACGAGATATTATGGTGCCGCACAGTGGTAGTGAACCTGAAACTAAGTGATTGCATAGTGAGTTTCTAACCCTACAACCATATCCGCAACCATTTCCTTCTATACAGTTAATTAAACATAGTATCTATCCGCCCTCATTTCAATCCCCTCAATCACACATTCTCTGCAGACACTGTTTTAAGGATATATAAAACCACATTACTTAATGCGTGTTTTTCGTTATTTAGGACGCTAGCACGACTTAAGGATGTGTGGCTGCTCTTTCTAGCAAGTTAAGAGGTTACATACATGTTCAATGAAGAAAGCCCTTGGTGATGAACATACTGGTGGTGGTGGTGGTGGTGGTGGTGGTGGTGGTGGTGTGGTGCTGCTGCTGCTGCTGCTGATGATGATGATGATGATGATGAGGAGGAGGAGGAGGAGGAGGAGGAGGAGAAGGAGGATCTTCATGTGGTAGTCATAATGGGAGGAGTGAAAGGTGAAAATGTTTGCTTCTGGTGGAACGATGGTGGTGTTGGATTTTGCAACAAGTGAAAATGGTACTGATCGAAAATTTTAGAAATATAATAATGCCTCGCAGATAATTCTTCAGCAAATACGTGAGCAGCACAAAACAAGTTTGACCCAAAAACTGAATAGCTTCTTTAAATAAAGAATACATCTACTAAACATGCATATTACATATATATTCATACCTTTATATATATATATATATATATATATATATATATATATATATATATATATATAAATATTTATAGCTGAAAAAACATCACAAAAAGCTGCTAAACAGAGCTCCACGTTCCCGTTTGTCGAACAGGTTGTGATTCTTGAATCACAGCCTGTCCGACGAACGAGAACGTGAAACTTTGAGTAGCAGTGTTTTTTGTGATTTTTTGCAGTCTTAATAATAAAGCATATTATTCTACCTCATGTATTCGAGTACTGTTCTTTCCAACCTTGTTTCACATTTATGTACTTAATTTGGTATATATATATATATATATATATATATATATATAAAGGGAGAATTCACAAAAAAAAATAACAAAAGACGAAGACAAATATATGTATTAGATTAACGCTCGGGAAGGGAAAAAGTCTTTAATGTTTCGAGCCTACGCTCTTCCACAGAAAGGCATGCAGAAAGAAACAGGGAAAGAAAATAAAGAATGTGTAGTGGCTAGCGATCTATCATGGAGAATGCCAAACAAATGGGTCACACAGGAGAGCTAGGAAGAAGGGGAGATAATAAAGTAGTAGTGATCCCAAAACGAAGGTACGCATACGTGTGTATAAGAGATGTATATATACATATATATATATGTATATATGTACATTTCCAGTGACGTGCTTAAGCAACTATTAGTAGTATTATTAGTCATAAAGGGAACTAATATCCATTAGTTCTCTATAACTTAATGCAATGGAGTTTTCCTTGGTGATCCGTTCTTGTTAAGCATTAAATGTACCTGGAACATTCAGTGAATTGTTCCAAATAACCACAATAGTACGTAGGATCTAATGATGTAAACTTGTGTTTTTTGTGATTCCTCATACCTATCTTTCTACGTGTTTGTTTGAGTGTAGGTATCTATGTATGTATATTTAAAAATATCACACACACACGCACACAAGTTGTTCACCTGCTGACTAACTGGCAAAACTCACGTGCGTGTGTTCGATACTGTTTATATATATATATATATACCTCTTCTTCCATTTTCCTGAGCGCCTAATAATAATAATACTGTAATTGTTCCACGTGTTGTTGTTTTTTCTGTTTTCCCGTTTGGATTAACCTTATATATATTATATATACTCTTAGCTTTTACTTGCTTCAGTCACTTCACTGCCGTCATGCTGAAGCCCTGCCTTGAAAAATCGCCCCCAGGACTTACTTTTTTCAAAGCCTGGTATTTATTCTATCGACCTTTTGCCGAACCGCTAAGTTACAGGGGCATAAAGACACCACCACCAGTTTTCAGGTGGTGGTGGTGGTGGTGGTGGTGGATACAATCAATATTTCGAATAAAAGACACGTTGTATTATTGTGTTCCGGCGCGGTTACATCTCTTCATGTCCACTACCAGTTTTCTCTTACGAAGTTGACTGAATAAAGTACCAGACCAGAGCAATAACTCTGTTTCATATATCTACACACACACTTAGTTGCTGCAAATTTTGGCTTCCTTTTTTTTTTTTAATAAGTGAGATAAAGGATGAGCCACGGCTCAAATAATCTTTAGAAGTCCTCCTAGACTGATAAAGATGATATAGCAAATGTCCAGCCTTAGTATCTTGTGAGTAATATTTGATAGATAACTTTGAGCCAGAAGGAAACCAAGATTCTGGTCCAATGAATATAACATACTAAAATCCATTAAAATTCACTGTAAAAAATCGTCGCCGTGCTATTACCTTTGAGAAATTTTCACCAAAAGTAATTAAATCGCGGAAAATACATGACTTGAAATTTCATTAGCTGGCAACTCTAATTCCCAAGTAATTACACCGTATACCAATACATTGTGGATAAATTCATCGGCATGCTTTTTATCCGCAGAGTAAATACATCGCTTTACATTATTTGAAGCTTCATCAATAACAGGGTAATTAAATCGTTAAACATTGTTTAATGTTTAAACCCGTAAAATAAATACTTAACAATTCATTAGATAAATAAAAGAAATTCCAAAGACAAGAAAACAAAAAGATTATGAATATTAAATTTCCTCAAGATATACAAGAAAACAACAAATTACAAATACTTTTAAAAACAGAATTATAAAATGTGCCATCAAAAGGTAACAATATAATATGTTATGAAGTGTTTAAAATAATTCAGTAATTCGTTATTTTTATATTCATTGACATGTTGAATTCTCGCTGGACTAGATTCATATGTACATACGATAATGCATAAATACATACATATAGACATACGTCATACACGCACACACATTCATTATACATACATTCTTACACGCACATACATATATCTCTCTCTATATGCATACAAACCCACTTACATATATGGGAATATATATTTAATATACTTGTTCTCTGTGAATCTTTTGTATTTTGGAATATCATTATTTCTCCATTCTTGTAAAGTTGAACTTGTTTAAGAGTTCATGGTCTATGGTGATTACAGATATTGATATTGCAATTGCTGTTTAATACCCAATTTTATAGAGGAAAACCTGACAAATCACATAGGTATATATTAAATTTATAAAAATGAGTAGAAAACGGAGATATACAATAGCCAATTCAAAAATTAAAATTCCTTAACATAATATTATATTATATATTATTATATTATATTATATTCTTATAATAATATAATATAATAAATAAAACATATTAAATACAAATTACATACAATTGTTTCTATTCTTACCCATAATAAAATTATAAAAATCCATTGTTTGTGGGTAAGAATCTCTTCTGAGTAATTTTTTATATATACGGATTTACAAACTGAATTTGAATATATTTAAGTTTTCAAACGTGAGCGTCAATAATTAAAAAGAAAAACTATGAAAAATAAACTAATATAACGGCCATAATGCATTTTTATAATTTCATTATGCGTAAGAATCGAAACAATTGCACGTAATTTTTTATTTAGTACTTATCATTTATTATATTATATTATTACAAGAATATAACATAATATTATATTTTATTTTAATGCATGTGTGTGTGTGTGTGTGTGCGTGCTTCTTTCAGTTTCCGTCAGCCAAATCCACCCACAAGACTTTAGTCGGCCTGAGCTTATAGTGTTAAAAGCCCTTTCCAATACATCCTGTACCTAATTGTATCATGTTTGATATCGTGATTTTCACAATGGATATTATCAGCATTATTCTCCTCAGTTCGAGAAGATCTACAACAAACGAAGGCAGTGTTTCTCTTTTCACCAATAAATATGTAAAATACCGAACCCAGAGCGTATAGTCCAATATTACACAGCAGTTGTACAGACGCATACACTATGCACACTCACGCACACAGAAACATACTCATGCACACATAAACACACACACGTAAATGTACTTATACACACATGCGTGACAGTATGTGCGCGTGCATGTCTGATGGTATGTAGATAACATTCCCATTATATGTAGTGTACATAGCGTTGCTACAACTTTTAAATATTTCTCTACTACTACCCTTCGCCAGATAAATGGTCTCGCTTCTGACCTCTGGTATATGACCCTTGGCATCTGACCTGATGTACTACATATTTCTCTCTAACAC
>NC_043005.1:96572439-96577439 GCF_006345805.1 Octopus sinensis | reverse complement strand
CGACCCCGGCGAAATTTGAACTCACAACGTAACGCAGATGAAATACCGCTGAGCATTTCGCCCGGCGTGCTAACGTTTCTGCCAGCTCGCCGCCTTAAATAAGTCGATTAAATAAGTACCAGTTCGTCTGTCCTTGTTTGTCCTCTCTGTGTTTAGCCTCTTGTGAGTAGTAAAGAAATAGGTATATGCCTCGCTTGGATTTTTACCACTTCTGAGTACCGTCCGCTATGAAACATGTAACCCGGATCTTATCTACTCCATTCCGTAACTCTTGTATACATACATAAACACACACACACACATACACACACTGTGTTATGACGAGTAACTTGAGAAGTATACGTCTACCAACATGGACAATACCAAAGCGTAAGGCCTACTCTTAATCATTACTTTAATTATAATTAATCATTATTTTTAATTTTCATCATATTTCTTGCGGCTTATGAGAATGAGAAAATGATTATTAATATTCATAAAAAATTTTTCTTTAACATAAAATTAAATGAAGCGAATTTCTTATTTGCGTATTTGTAATAAATACGTTACTTTCCAAAATTTTAAGAACATAATCTCCAACAAAAACGTTATCTCTGCAAGATTTCAATAAAAAAATGTATATTTTGCGGATTGAAATCTTTGCCTGTCACCAAACCCTGTATTTACCCTCATCCTGTATCTCTTATGCTAACTCTTCTTGTACTTCCCCACCGCCACCGCCACTCTATAGGATATAGAATGTGATTGGGGTAAATCAACCAATCAACCAGCCAACTAACATTTATGGCGGTCGTTTTACACATACACACACATACACACACACATATGCAGGAGTGGCTGTGTGGTAATTAGCTTGTTTACCAACCACATGGTTCCGGGTTCAGTCCCACTACGTGGCACCTTGGGCAAGTGTCTTCTACTATAGCCTCAGGCCGACCAAAGCCTTGTGAGTGGATTTGGTAGACGGAAACTGAAAAGAAGCCCGTCGTATATATACATATATATATATATATATATATATAATATATATATATATATATATATATGCGTGTGTGTGTTTGTGTGTCTGTGTTTGCCCCCTAGCATTGCTTGACACAACCGATGCTGGTGTGTTTATGTCCCCATTACTTAGCTGTTCAGCAAAAGAGACCGATAGAATAAGTACTGGGCTTACAAAAGAATAAGTCCCGGGATCGAGTTGCTCGATTAAAGGCGGTGCTCTAGCATGGCCGCAGTCAAATGACTGAATCAAGTAAAAGAGTAAAAGAGAGAGAGATATATATACACAAACATATATATATATATATATATATATGTATATCTATCTATCTGTGTGTGCATATTTAAGTGTATATAGATACATATATGTATGGCGCGGCGCGCGCGTGTGTGTGGGTAGTATATGTATTAAGTATGTATAATACATGTATAGGCGTGTGAGTTTGTGTGTGGTGTCAGATGTGAGGAAATCATAAACAAACCAAATTAGGACACAACCAAGGCACTTCACTGGAAGAGAGAACGATCTTGTTTGTGAAAAACACACAGCGATGCTTCTATAGAATAGAGCTAATTGCGGAGATGGCTTGCAGTGTTGAGTTATACATACATACGTGCACACATACATACATACATACATACATACCACACACACATACATACATATATACATACATACATACATACATACATACATACATACATACATACATACATACATACATACATGCGTGCATGCGTATGTACATTTGGTGCACTCATATACATGCATATATGTAAGTATAAATACATTCAATCATACGTACACACACGTACAAAGAGAACGAGAGAGAGAGGGAGAGAGAGAGGTGGGAAAAAGAGTTGGGGTATGATATATGAGTAGACACATGCGCATAAATATGACTGTACGTTCATATGTATGTATACGTATGTGCGTGTGCGCGCACGTGTATATATATATATATATAAGAATGAATGTTTTTATATATAATGAACGTGAAATACAGGAAGGGACGAACACGGAACACAGACAAATCATTCGAAGCCTTCAATCTTCAGTCAGACACCGAATCATCATAGCAAATTTCGGCTGTTCAATTCTGATATTTGCTCCAACTCGGCCAGCCCCAAGAAATATTTGCTCCAACTCGGCCAGCCCCAAGAAAAAAAACTAAGCTGTAAGCATTAGATTTCTTGGTAGAAGACAGGAATGTGAACGCACAAGACGGATGTGAATACAAGAGACGAAAACGAAATTGAAAACAGTAATGAATAAACAAAATATATATAACGGTGGTTGTCATACGACTTTAGACCAAATGAGACAAAAACAACAACAACATAGCTGGCGTAGAAATAATTACCGTTTCGGTAAGCGGGGACACATGTTGGTCGAGATACGAAGGCCAACAGAATGGTTTAAGAAGCAGCAGGTCGCAGGAGAGAGAGAAAGAGAGACAGAGAGAGAGGGAATCAAAGAGGGTGGAAGGCAGGGGACAGAATCAGTGACCAAGAGAAAAGGAGAAAGAAGGGATTAAGGAGGATGGGGGAAGAGGGGAGGAGGATGGGAGGAAGAGAGGGGAAGAATCGGAGGGCGCCAAAAAGTTTGGTGAAGAAGCAATGGCGGGTAGGAAAGACAGTGTGTATAGAAGTCGTACAGGGTTTAAAATTGGACAAACAAACGGGGGGGGGTGCCACGTAACGCCGCAATAATATAGAATGAATGTTTTTATATATAATGAACGTGAAATACAGGAAGGGACGAACACGGAACACAGACAAATCATTCGAAGCCTTCAATCTTCAGTCATATACACGCACATATATTATATATATATATTATAATATTATATGTTATATATATATATATATATATATATATCTTATTCTTATAGATGTTTATACGTATCTGTGAATATGTATGTAATATGTATATATATATATATATTATATATATATATATTATATATATATATATTTGTGCGTATGTGTGTATCTATATATCTCTTTACACACATGCACACTCACATGCACACATATTCATAAATATAGGCATACACACACTGAGAAATGTATATGGAAGTATGGAGGTATGCTTATGTATGTTTGAGCATGTTTGGGAATGCGAAAAAATGACTTCAAGGAAACCAGGTTGTATGTGAACGACCGACATTCAGAGCCGTTCCTTCTCGTAGCAGAGCAGCTGGTAAATGTATCTCTACTGGACACACACTGGCATCAATTGTAAAGAAGAAACAAGCAGCATTTTATCGTTCATTCAGCCTGACATGTTGATTTACTGGATGTCTACGATAGCACGTCCACATTAGGAGCCACTGAAACACAGCTACGCTCTTTGTCAACCCCACAGTTAATACCATGTACATAACAGTCTATCTTGCTTAGTGTATTACATCACGAAAAGTGACGTATTGTCCCATTTCGATGAACTGCTTCTAGTGTTTCAGTATGATACTTCAGGGCACAGCTAAACCATAGCGAGAGTGTTCTCTACCTGGACGCCGCTGGATATGATAAACCAGTGCTTCGCAACCGTTATGTCGTGGCGCACTGGTGCGTCACAAGACGATGTTAGGTGTGCCGCAGTGTATCCTGAATATAAATTTTTTCCTTATACTTTTAGTTATATTTTTAGCCGAATTTTAAATATAATATAAGTGTACCGCAAGTGAGAAAAGATTGCGGAGCACTGTGATAGACGCATGCTAGTTGATGGTGCGTGGCGTGGGGATTAGGGTGTTGCACTGACGATCGCAAGATCCTGGTTGCAATTCTCAGACCGGCTGTGCGATGTGTTTTTGAGCAAAACACTTCAGTTGTACACGAGTAACCTAGTGACGGATTGGCGTACGTAGAATCTGGGTAGTACCAGCTCTTTGAAATACTGGTACTACTTATTTCTGCCAGCTGGTCAGACTGGGAGCAACGTGAAATAAAGTGTCACACTCAAGGACACAATGCTCTGTCAGGGATCGAACTCATGACCTTATAGTCGTGAACCGAATACCCTAACCACTAAGCCATGCATCAAATCACATTATCTTATCTTTTAATACCACTCCTGTACAGAATTTTGTTAATATTTTGGTATGAATTTCCACCGAGGTCGACTTTACCATTCATCCTTTCGGGGTCAATATAATCAACTGGCCCCTTCCCACGAAATTGGTGGACTAACACCAAAAATTTGAGGCCAATATTTTGGAATGAATTGTTAATAATGATTTCATATTTGATCAATATTTCTCTAAAAAATAGAAGCAATCTAGAATTTGGTCAATCACTGTCCTGTTGCTCGAAGTGGACATAGCTATGTATATTTATAAGCATGTGCGTGTGTGTGAATGCGCACATGTGATAGAGAGAGGACAAGATAGATGTGTATGGGAATGAAAGAGAGAGAGAGAGAGAGAGAGATGTATGTTTCTGTGAAAGATATGTTTCTTTATTACCCACAAGGGGCTAAACGTAGAGGGGACAGACAAGGACAGACAAACGAATTAAGTCGATTACATCGACCCCAGTGCGTAACTGGTACTTAATTTATCGATTCCGAAAGGATGAAAGGCAAAGTCGACCTCGGCGGAATTTGAACTCAGAACGTAACGGCAGACGAAATACGGCTACGCATTTCGCCCGACGTGCTAACGGTTCTGCCAGCTCGCCGGTGCAAGTGTTTGAAAAAGAAAGAGAAAGAAAGATGTATTCGCGTGTGAAAGAATGAGATATAGACAGACAAGGACAGAGAAAGAGAGAGGTGTATGTCTGCGAAAGAGAGAGAGAGGGGGGGGGGAGAAAGTCTTTATGATTTGTTAATGGATCAAGTCGTACACGGGCAGCAAAAAATGCGGGCGGAGAGTTTCATTCAGCATGGGAAGTCAGAGAGAGTCTCACCCGCAGCTAAGTATGAAACAGAGCAAAGAGACAGGTTTGGAAAGTTGCCAAACGGTTGTGTTTAATGAAAGGAAACTATAATGTCA
>NC_043005.1:96564939-96567439 GCF_006345805.1 Octopus sinensis | reverse complement strand
GTCTGACCCAATGACAAATATTGATTATTATCAAACTACTTAGGATTGTTTGATTAGGGATGACAGAGACTATACATTATCTGTCATATATCTATTTGTGTTAGAGATGCTTGGGACTAAGCAACAACCAAGTAGGTTTATAAAACCTCTTAGGACTGTTTGATCGGGACACTCCGGAGCTACGAGACCAGAGGTATACAATGATTGTCGTTAGAATATTTGGATGGCCACTACCAGGTCTGACCATAAACGCAAAAACAATCTTTCAATGAATATTAACTTCATTCTTTGATTATCATTTGCACAAAAGAATCTGTTGTTTAATGTCTACCGCTAATACTGGACGAGCGCAGACGACCGTCATAACATACTTGACAACGTACAAAGAGGTTGACTTTTGATTTGGCTACCAACAACCAAGTTAGCCTTACTATAAGTAGCCTCCACAATCTGGTGTGAAAAGTAAAGTGAAAAGATGAAAGAAAATTAAATGTCATTGGTTTCGACGATGAGAATTCGGTCAGTCGATCATCTGAATCACCTTCCCATTGAATTAGCGTTTGGGTGCAGCAGTATTTCGCAGACAAATGCATCCTTAACGTAATACTCAGGCAGAATCAGTATGATAGTTTGTAACAAGGTTGTACCTTTAAATTACTGGTGCAATCCAGCCGCTTGGCTTCCGCACAGCATCCTTCAGCCTATTTTCATTCACAAGGCTTCGATTGACCCGAAGCAATAGTAAAAGCTGCATTCCCAAGATACTACACATTGTGTCAAACACTGGACCTTGTAATTAGGAAGAAAGTTTCTTAAACCTTTACTCATGCTATTTCCGCAATGGTATATAAATCACAATATATGCGGCAATGGCAGCAATTTAGAATGAAAGCTAGCTTTCAATATCAAGTTCAAAATCATCTTGTAGAAAAACCTGGACAAGTCGTTACACTTCATCAGCTGTTAAGGCTGAATTCAGGAGTTTTGAGGTGTACGGAATTACTATTTTATCTCTATTAATACCAAGTTCTCCCTTGTCCTGGGTGGTAGTGTCTGTCAAGATCCCCAGTTACGGGTCAAATAACAGAAGATGGTGCTGGTTAATGCATACCAGAATCGCAAGAAGGCTAGCTCCTAAATATGTGTCATACCTGATGTAACATTAACCAATTCCAATCGCAGTGCGTCAAGGGTAAGCCTGAGAGAACAAGACTAACAGAGTAAACTGTAAATAAGTCTTAGAAAAACCCCTACGGTATCTTTCCTTACAAAAATCACGAATTCTCATTCTATAGAAGTCAGTCATAGCTGACGCCTGTCAGCATTACACTTGAAGAGAAGAAAAGGGATAGTCGCGGATATTTATATCTCATCTGCTGCTGAAACTACAAGGACTGGACTCATAGTTCCAATATTCTTTGGATTTCGGAAAAAATAAATAAATACAGGTACCCATTGCTTTTTTTTTTATCATTAAAACAACAAAATACAGTTGAAGGTGTTTTCTACATGCCCTCAGCCTATGACAGCACCACATACTTCTTTATTATTCTCTGGTGAAGAATAACTCTCCGAACAGTTTGATCCTAAATACCTCGTAGCATATGGATATATCGAACACTCACATTGTTTGAATAGAGTTGGAGTCATTTGCAAATGCATAAGGGCTTCCTGGACGTTTCTATTTATTATAGGAATATGCGAGAATCGGTAAGAACTTTATAGACTCCCTTCTGTAGCTACTATGAGCACCATTCTCACTTAAGTAGTGTACTCCCTTTCAACTCGTCTGTAGCGGATGTTATATATACTATATATATATACTTCGATTTGAGGTTGTACTAACCTCATGAAGGGATGGTTTAGGAAATACTAGTTCAGTACCTAGTATTTTAGAGGAATTCATTTCCTTAAAATGATAGGTATATATATATATATATATATATATAAGCATGTAGTTTTTATTCATATAACGGAATTACAAGAAAATGAAGATTGAGAAGTTATCAATTGTTTATTATTAACAGCAAATTAGTCATCATCCTTTACAGATGTTTCAATTAATACTCAGTAAGTATTAATCGAGGTCATTAGATAGATGTTTCCCTGACTGTGGTGGACATTTTATCTATTGCTAACTTTGCCATTTCAGTTCTTACTAAAACTGTCTCACTTTGAGTTTTCTATCTCCGGTTTCACTGAAGTTTGACGCACATACGCATGCACACACACATGTACACATATATGCAACGCATTTGTTTTATTTCGGAAATTTACAAAGTCACACCTCTTACCTAACCTTAGAAATACGCGAGATGATTTATTATATATTTTGTAAGGCTTTAATTTCTATCTATTTATCTCAGTTGTCAGAGTCGTTATCGTTTCTTGTCATACTCCTATTTTGGAGAAGTATGATTCACTGGGGAGTTGAAATATTCCAGTGCTTTGGATGGGCTTCGGGATATTTCTAGTGAGCTGCTGATTTATCTTCAGACAA
>NC_043005.1:96537439-96559939 GCF_006345805.1 Octopus sinensis | reverse complement strand
CGACCCCGAAAGGATGAAAGGCAAAATTGACCTCGGTGGAATTTGAACTCAGAACGTAACGGCAGACGAAATACGGCTACGCATTTCGCCCGGCGTGCTAACCATGCTGCCAGCTAGCATGCATACATACATACATACATACATACATACATACATACATACATACATACATACATACATGCAATGAGTGAGGCTATGAGCGAAAAAGAATGGGTGAACTGGAGTAATTGAGTGAGAGAAGATGAGAGATAGAAAAAGGGAGATAATGCATGAGTGAATGAGAAAGAGACAGTGATAGAGAAAGATATGCTGAGCTAATAGAGAAAGTGAAAGAGCTGATCAAAGAGCTGCAGTGGGAAAAAGAGGGGGAGAGAGGGAGGAGGAAGAGGGAGTGGGAAGAAGTAATAGAGAGAGCTGTTGACCTAGAATAAGAGAATATGTGCATAAAAAAGAAACAGGTGAACAGAGCAGAAGGGAATGCATGACGTCACACATCAATCTCCATTTTAGCGTAGTAATTTCAAAAAATAAGGGTACCAAAGATTTTGTTTTGTGTTTTTAAAATGTAATTTACGAAAATTATTGGGTTTCTTCATTGTGATAATTATCTCTCGCATTGGCACCTGGGTGCAATATAGGAGGAAGTTTGGGGCAACTAACGTAGATATATATGTAAGAAAAGTATTTATGAAATCGTGAATAGTAAAGCAGCTTTTGTACTACTACTACTACTACTACTACTACTACTTACTACAACTACTAACAAGAATGAGGAGGAGGAGGAGGAGAAGAAGAAGAAGAAGAAGAAAAGGAGAAAGAAGAGAGGAAGAAAGAAGAAGAAGAATAAGAAGAAGAAGGAGGAGGAGGAGGGGGGAGAAAGAAGAGGAAGAAGAAGAAGAAGAAGAAGAAGACGAAAAGAAGAAAGAGAGAAGAAGAAGAAGAAGAAGAAAAGAAGAAGAAAGAGAAGAAGAGAAGAAGAAGAAGAAGAAGAGCGCCGAATAAGACAAGTTTTTGTTGCATCACTTTATTTTCTGAGTCCAATCTCGTCAGGGCTAACTTTGCTTTCCGTCCGTTCGGAATCGATAATATCGACTATCTCTTTCTTTCAAAATTGCTGAAATATGTCCAAACGGTTTTATAACAAGGAATGTTCCCGTTCTCCTTGGTCATTATGGTTAGTGTTCAGTTTACCTTTGAAGTTCAGTACTTTCTTTGAAGACAAACGCTTCAAGAGAACGTTACAGTAAAACGGATATATGGATAGGAAAAATTCAATATGTCATTTAAGAGAGTTACAGCTATACTGCGAGGGATAAGGCGGTGAACTGACAGAATCGTCACTGCATTACATACACTGATTACCGACATCTTTTTACAGTCTCAGTTCAAATACCGATGAGATCGACTTTACCTTTTTATCCTTTCGAAGTCGATAAAATAAGTACAGTTGAACACAGGGGTCGATGCAAAAGACTCCCTCTGCCTCTTAAAATGTTTGGTCTAGTGGCAAATTTAGAAAGAATTATATTGCGGAACGGCTTTAATAGACTCGTTCACTAAAAAAAACACAGGATACGTGGCATAAAGCCATATTTACTATGATACAGCATCGTAGTTTTATAGATTTTTAAACAAAATATAACATGTTAAAGGAAATATTAAAAGTAGTAGAAAATATAGTGTATTATGTAAGAACTCGTAGATTTTTATACGAGAAATAGCTAAATACAAAATGACGTAAATTTTATTCCCTGAGATAGCGAGACATATCGGAGTTAAGAATATGGTGAACGAAATCAGATAAGGCCCATAAACCAAGAAGTGATAGAATTGTAATTATAAGGTTTTAATTAGTATTCATAGAAAAGTTGTAATTACAATCGCCGTATGAAATTTTATTCTGCTTAAAATATGGCTGCTTTAATCGAAATCTGATGTTTATATTTTTATTCGTTGCTTTTATTATTCATTAAAAATATTTTTATTTGAATCATCAATCTTCACTTCTAAATATCAAGAAGAGCAACATCAAGTAAATGTCAAGACAACGGCGATAGCAACTACAAGAAGAAAGATAAAAAGCTTTTAAAAGAAAGAGACTTGGTTTTTATTATTTAATGTTTAGAGCAAGATTTTCGTTTTTTTTTTCTTTTTAAGTTTGATGTTTCGATTTCCTGATTGTTAGTTTTCTTTTTCTTTTTCCTTTTGTTCAAGTTACAAAACTGTAACAAAATAAAATTATAATTCTTTTTGACCTCAACGATGAATACATTTCGCAGTGATTTTACCGGTCAGTAACTACTTTAAAAGATAATGCTTTCTGGTAATAAAGTGTACAAGACAATGACTTGATGAGGCAACGAATTCACTACTAAACTGATGATAATTATATCAGATGAGAGCGCTAACATTTGATAATTTCATCGACCTATACAACTCTATCATATGATATTTGCACTACATCTCAACTAGACCAGACTTTATTTCAATCAATTACTCCGTGAAAAACTAAAATCTTCAAACAATAAACTTATCAGACAATCATTGAATCAAAGAAGAACCGAACCAGACAATATCGCAAAACAATAAGTCTATCAGAGTATAATTGTATCAAATGATATTTGCACTGAACGATTAGTTTCAACGGATGGATCTTTAGAAGAAGCTGACAATAAGGAGTTTATTCATTTCTAATGAATACATTGCTTCGTGTGTATGTGTGTTTATTAGTGTTTGTATTTTGTGTGTCAATTTGTTTCAGCTTTCTTTTATTCTTTCTTTCTCTCTTCCTCCCTCTGTCTGCAACTCTTTTAAGTAATACCGATCAGCACGAAATTATTGATTTATTATTTTGACCACATAAAGGACATTTATTTTGAATATATCTATGTCCTTTCATGTATACTACGCTAGCTACACTATCAGTGAGTGCATCAATACACCAACACCACTGCAAAACTACCAATACTACAGACTTAACTCAATCAATACCGCATAACACTGCCGCCATTATCGCCAGCACACCATCATTCCTCAACCAATGTCACAGAATACCATCAGTTCTGTCACTAAACCACCATTAGCACCTGCGCAACCACGACGCTCGAAATCCTTTCAGCATATCACTAAAGCCTCCTGTACGTCAACAATGACATTACTATATCACAAATAACACCGCTATACCACCACAAATACTACGACCAATACTAATACTAACTACTAACAGTACAATCACCATTTCACTTGCACCATATCGCCTTGCACATGATAACACCACTAGTAGCATCACTACAAGGCTAAAGCCATCACTATCGCAAGTACCATTACCACCAGTACTACCAAGGGGAGCAACATCACTTCCCTCGTGACCACAGTTACAGGAAAAAATTCATTTGTTCACAGTTCCAATTCTATAACCAACACCAGTGTCAGCTTTACAGCTGGTGCCAACACCATCATTACGGCAAGCTCTTCCACTCACAGCACCATTATATGTATACTAGTGTAAACAACAGAGAAAGTACATTTCTAACAATACCACCTTAAGTACCGTGAATATTCTTCAGGGCCTCCATTGATCAATGTTGTCAATGTATCTGCACATATTTGCACAGGATTATGTAGAATGTTTGAGAAAGACGAGCAGCTGCCCATGTACTACTGAGCTTTAATCATTTGGACGGCTGCCAACTTGGTCGATACAACTTGACAACACAGCCGTTTAAGGCGTTTCTGTCTTTCTGTCCGGTTGCACGGAGCCGAAACAAATATCGTAGGTCATATTGCTCGACGCTGTAGCAGTTTCGCCCATTCCACTGCCTTGGGTGGGTATTTTTTTATCGCCCTCGAAAAGAGATAGAGCAAAGATGACTACGTCGAGATATGAACTTGGAGTGTACAGAATCGGAATAAATAACGCAATGCATCTGCATCTTATCCAACACTATATCGACTCCACCAGTTCGCCACCTGATAAATATTCTAATAATCTATATCAACATAGGCACCATCCTAGCAGTGTCGCCTTTCTAACTGCCATTATCAATACTGGAACTATAAGGACATGCTACTATCAGCACCATAAACGCTAATACAACCTCTGATAGCACATGCAAATAACATTGAGGCGATAACGACAATTGTCTAAGATGTTCATCTAATCTACTAGAAATAGAAGCAGAGCTCACTAAAATCACGCATTACCTTATGCCAAAAGGAAGTGAAATGGGTTAGTCGTCTCGATTTACTTGGAGCTTATGTTTCGTCCGATGTCGCTATAATATCCAGGACATCTGAATGCCTCGTAACACTATAGATCGACACCGGCAAATTTCGTCTTCAGGACACAGCTCTCGGTAAGGTTTGCTTTCATGAATGACCGGCAATTTCTCATGAATGCAATCAATGTTGTCCAAAGGAAATGGAAAGTTGATACAACCTCGCATCAGTGCTGTCACCATGGGAACATAAAAGATCTAGAACAGTTTCCACAATCCATCCCTTCTGGTTCCCTGTCTATTCCACCAATCTATTGCCTTTCCTCAAACTGGTCCTTTATTTAACAAAGTTGACACCGAGAAGACTTGAACTCGGGGCCCATCCCATGGAGCAGTAACAAATACCATCAGGCATTCTATCTCACGCTCTAATATCTGTGTCAGTGCGCCACCTTGCTCACAATCATATACAGATACACACTAACACATATTTCATTTATAGGTCAATCCAGTTAAATGTATTGATGAACAATTACTGAGAGGATGTGGATGTAAACAAAATCATGGGCGATGTAGCTTCGATTTATGTAAAGAAAAAGGAAAAGAATTGACTTATTGGCTGGAAGTAAGAAGCGAAACAGTGTCAATTTGTAGGCTGAAGTCAGTTTATCTGTACAGTTAATGCCTCTTAAATTATATCATTTAATTTGCCTCCTTCTGTTATTCCGTGTTCACGTGCTTAAGTCTGAAATCAATATACACCAGTATTGCATGACTAACGATATAGATTTATGTATACGTTTGTTATTTTAGAATCAATATTGAAACATTCTGTCACCTACGTGTTTTTAGAACTGTGATAATTTCCTAACGAGAGTGTTAGAAGAGAAATTGATTGGAAAGGCTGTCAATTGTAAAAGACTGTCAATTGTTAAAAGGTGGAAATGAAGTGGTTTGGTTATGTAACACGACACTATGACGCCCTGCTTTTAGTGAAACAAAGAGCTTCTATGTGGTCGCTCGGTCTGCTAGAAACATCAGCTAAATATCACTCAAATCACGTCTTACAATTTTAAATAAGGAAATATAACGTTGGATAATGGGGTACATCTTTCGTTTGTCGGTGATTCATTTATCATTGATCCAGGATAACATGGTACGTTTATTATGAACTGCGTTACGTTTATCACGAATTAATCTGATAACACGGGCTAGCGATCAGTCAAACACTATGCTTGGACTGCAAAAGCGTACTCTGCACTCATCCACAACACTCAGAACAACTTGTGATCTCGTAAAGAAACTTATATTCAATTATTCATTTATCACTGATTCCTTTAATACGATGTTATGTTTTTTTAATCAAACGCCCGTGATAAACGGGGAGATATGCAGCATATTCTTTTATTTGTTCCAGTCATTTGACTGCGGTCATGCTGGAGCGCCGCCTTTAGTCGAGCTAATCGACCCCAGGACTTATTCTTTGTAAGCGTAGTACTTATCCTATCGGTCTCTTTTGCCGAACCGCTATGTTACGGGGACGTAAACACACCAGCATCGGTTGTCAAGCGATGTTGAGGGAGAAACACAGACACACAAACATATATATATACATATACATATATACGACGGTCTTCTTTCAGTTTCCGTCTACCAAATTCTGCTATAGCCCGAGGCTATAGCAGAAGACAGTTGCCCAAGTTGCTCAGTAGTGGGACAGAACCCGGAACCATGTGGTTGGTAAGCAAGCTACCTACCACACAGCCACTCCTGCGCATGTCTTTAAAAGACAGCACAATCTCGGTCAGAATGCCATTGAGCTTGGGTCTGCCCAATTAAAATTGAATTAAGGGTTAAAAATGACGACGACAATAATCTCCAGCGAATTTCGTGTCGCATGGAGAAAGCCAAGTGAAAAGATCGAAAGAAAAGGCAGTAAAGGATTTTAGCTGTTGAGAGAAAAAGGTTGAGGAAATGAGATTGCGTCTTTTGCTTTGCAACTGTCGGCTTCGTAATCTACAGATTTCCATTGCTTTCTTCCTTTCCTAACCCACCCCCACACATTAAATAAAAATTTGGTTGCTATTTAGCCCCCCCCCCCCCCGACAGCTCTGATTGAACGAACTTATGAGTAAAACCCTTTCCATTCCGCTGTTTTGTTTTGTTTGTCATGTTTATCAAACGTAATATACCTGCAGTTTTGAAGGTGGTAGGGCTTAATTTCAAGAATAATTGCTTACTATTTCTAAAAAGCCGCACAACGACATTTTGCCAACGTGTCTTCAGCTCCATAAACAGTCACATTCTCCAAAAGGAGAAAAACTGGCGTGGCAGGCATAAATCTAAAGGTGAATTTTGAAAGGAAGACGTGCAAGGAGTGTAAAAGTTGTGGTATTTAAACATTTCCCAAACAGTTTAGCGAAGAAAAAACTGAAATGTGCAGGGCCAGGTTGTGTTTACGTTTGCCTTTTTGCCTTTTGTTGGTAAAAATAAAGTGAAAGAGCCTAGAGTAGGGAAATGACAAAGGGCCATTCGAGTTAATGGAGCTTTAGCTCACCCAAGAGCACCAGGAAACGAAGGAGTCACAGCAGGATATCAAAACTTACGTTGTTATTTACGTTTTAGGGGCATTTAGCTTTCATTTCTAAAATGAACAAACGCATAGACGAACATAAGCATACATAAACACACATGCACACATATACTCAAAGATACACATATATGCTGAGACCCGCTTCGGTTACGACACAGACCATGGGATTGCACCTAGAAAGTTATCCTCCAAGGCACAAGTCCGGCCAAGGTTGTTTATGGAAGACCAGCAGTCACCCATGCTTACCGGCCTCCCCTCTACATTCCACCAGTGTTAAAGGCTGATACAACTTGGCACCTGTGACGTCGCAACTCATTTCTACAGCTGAGTGAACTGGAGCAACGTGAAATAAAGTGCCTTGCTCAAGAACACAACACGCAGCTCGGTCCGGGATTCGAACTCACAACTTCACGATCGTAAGCTCGACGCTCTAACCACTGAGCCATGCACCTTCACACGCATGTATATATGTATATATATATATATTGATCTCAAATTTTGGCACAGGGCCAGTAATTTCAGAGGGAGGGTAAGTCGACTGCATCAACCCCAGGGATCAACTACTATTTATTTATCGAAACTATGAAGGATGAAAGGCTAAGTCGATCACGGCGGAATTTGAACTCAGAATGTAATGACGCTAAGCATTTTTTGCCCGGCGTCTTAATGATGAAAAACAAAGTCGACTGGGCGGAATTTGAACTCAGAACATAAAGACGGGTGAAATGCCACTAAGCATTTTACGCGTCCCGCTAACGATTCTGCCAGCTCGCCGCCTTATATATATGTAGACATATTGATTTATGTAAGTTATAACGGAGATTCTTCATTCAAGCCACATTTTCTTTCGATCGTGTACATAATCTGTATTTATCTCCCATAAATTAACATAAATTAACATATATCAGACTTCAAATACTTCCAGCGTCATATTATTGAACACTTTTATGCTCTTGTATGACAAAACATACAGAATACGCAATCATGCACATACATATATGCGTATACGTGTATGTGTATGGATAGTTGTGTGTGTGTGTATGTATGTACGTATGTATGTATGTACGTATGTATGTATGTGTGTATGTATGTATGTATGTATGTATGTATGTATTTATGTATATATGAACGTACGTATGTATGTATGTATGTATGTATGTATGTATGTATGTATGTACCTATGTATGTATGTATGTATGTATGTATGTACGTATGCATGTATGTACATATGTATGTATGTACGTATGTATGTATGTATGTATGTGTGTGTATGCATGTACATATGTATGTATGTATGTGTGTGTATGCATATATGTATGTACGTATGTATGTACGTATGTATGTAGGTAGGTATGTATAAATGCTGATAACAAGGAATATAATTCGTGCAAATGATGGTTTTAAAAAATCCGGAAGGAGTAGAGAAAAATATTCTCTCGCTGTGTATAGATATATACATACATTTATGTGTGGGGGGAGGGGGATAGGTAGGTAGGTGGGGTCAAAATTCCGCTTGCTTCCTCTTGAAGCACATCGGTTTATTCCATTATTACAATCCTGTATGTAGTTGCTGGCGTTGTTTTATAGATGCAAAGTTCTGGAAATATTGTTCGTAGTTTGATATATATATATATGTGTATATATATGTATATATATGTATATATATATATATATATATATATATATATATATATATATATATATATATATATATATATATATGTATGTATGTATGTATGTATGTGTGTGTGTATATATATTATATATATAACATATATATATATATATGTATATATATATATATATGTATGTATGTATATATATGTATGTGTATATATATATATATATATATATATACATATATATATATATATATCATATTATATATGTGTGTGTATACACACATATACACACATACACACATATATGTGAGCGTGCGAATACAAGCACACACACGCACACACACACACACAAGGACACACACACACACACACACACACACACACACAATATATATATATTGATTTGCACAGCTTACCTATTCTACTTATTCAGTAATTCTCACATGTTAAGATTCCAGAGACCACTGGCTATAAACGTGCTTCCTTCTACGATGTAAGACTACAGTGAATGGTATGAATGGAGTTAGTTAGACATTAGCGACTGGTCTGAACGTTGTTAGCTTGGTAAGGTAATAATGGTTTCAAAACTTTGGTACGTGGGAGAGCTTAAGTCGAGTATATCGACTCAGTGATCAATTAGTATTTATTTTATCGACCCCGATAGAATGAAAGATAAAGTCGACCTCGGCTGAATTTGAACGTAAAGACAGACGAGCTTGGTAGGCAATGACGATAATTATTAATGATAAAAGTTATATATTGAAGGTTGTGTGGATACTGTTAAACAATGGTGTTAGGTGACGGCATTAGACAATAATAGTTGGTTGACATAATATTTATTTTGACAACAGTGGTTGTCTAACTAATACCAGACTAATATGGATCACTTCTCCCCACAGGTAAAAATGGGGTCGCGTGGGACCAACACCTCTACCTAGAATAAAGTTAAGTATCGGAAACATCGATGTCAGTTCAAGATCAACAATGCCTAGTAGAGGAAGGCTTTCCCCTAGGAAAACATATAACACGGAGCAGCCAAATAGACAGCTGGAGGCTGGATACTGAGTCAGAAAGGAAAAAGCAGGAATCCAGCAACAAAGAATCAGAAAAGACAAACCTAGAGTCGAAAGCAGTGGATAAAAGTCATCGATGGCCTAATCCCCATAAGGGGCTTAGATAAATAAGGGAGATAATGAGGGTAACTGGTGTTACTTTGAATTAGTTGTTGTTGTTGTTGAGCAACAAGACGGGTAAAGGTGATTAGGTGATGGTCTAGGGCTTAGGGGCGGGAGACCCCAGACCTTGGGGGAAAAAGCTTTCGTCGTCTTGTTGTAGTCGAGGGCTCTTCATTGACGCCCGACACCACTGGGAGGTGGCCCTCGAAGTCGCTGGAAATGGAGATCTCCAGGTCCAAATTCTTGAACGGCTGAATTAGTTGTTGTGGAACCAGGTCTCTTTGTAATTCATGTAGCGTTGAAGTAATTGTACAGCAGTGTCTGGTGAATGATGGATGAAAGTAAATGTGATGACACATGTGTTTAAGACTGTGTTATGTCGCACGTTCGGATGACCTTTACTCAACTCCGCTCAACTCTTCTCTTCGACGTCTAGACTTCTCCCTCTATATCTACGTATTGGGCTAGCCTACTTCATCGTCTGGAGCATCCACACAACAGACTGTCTCTGTGTTTCGTGAAGCTGTAGCTAGGCCGTGTATAATTTGATTGAAAAGAGTGAGTACGGGGACGATCCCTCTTCTAATCTATTCGAGAAACAAAAAATTAACTTACCCTACACACACTTGACACTCTGACAGGTAGGTAGCCAACGTTTTGTCATTTTAAGAGTTTTATGGATGAGGGGATAACAGGGAATGAAATCGGAAGTTTGGCTAACATCAACGGTTGTTAGAATGGAACATATGTAAGATATTATATATATATATAGATGCTGCTATCAAGCATTTTTTTCCGTATTTGGTGTGTGAAATTGGTTATGATTGAACATAGTGATCTGAATCAATGATGTGATTCTAGAGATGGTGTGCATCGCTTACTGAAATCAGGGGTTGGCCTTTCTAGAATTTTTGAATGTATACATATGGAGGTGATGGGTCTGTATGATGTTCGTTCACTTGAGGTTTTATTAGAATAGCCATAAAATTACCCAGCTTCTAAAAGTGGGGAAATTTACATTTTACAATGTTAGTTGCAGACGATGGTGACCGCAGAGTTGCAGACGATGGTGACCGCAGGGATTCATTCAGGCCAAAAGTGTTTTGATTAATATGTTTGTGATTTTATCTGACCCTGAAACAAAATTTCCCTATTTTTTCGTCGTGTGCGTATCTAATGGAAAAGGGTGGCGTCGATATTGTAATTTAGGTGTGGGGTGCTTTTTTATGTGTGTGTGTGTGTGTGTGTGTGAATGAGTGTGTGTATGTGTGTGTGCTGTTATTGTTGTTGTTGTGGGAGAAGTCTGAATAGTGGTCCTTTGCTATTCGTGAGACCCGTAGAAGAGAAAGCAGGTCAACCCCCGACACCGAGAGCATTGACGGATGGATGAATGCGCATCCAGGCTCAGCGGTTGCGTAGGAAGTCGGGGACAAGAAACAGGAAGAAAGAGTGAGAGAAAGTTGGGGCGAAAGAGTACAACAAGGGTCGCCACCACCCCCTGCCGGAGCCTCGTGGTGCTTTAGGTGTTTTCGCTCAATAAGCACACACAGCGCCCGGTCTGGGAATCGAAACCACGATCCTCCGACCGCGAGTCCGCTGCCCTAACCACTGGGCCATAGCGCCTTTACTGTTCTTGTTGGTGGTGGGGGGGATAATAGTGGTGATGATGGTGATGAAGTGTCTGATAAGAGCGTTTCTTGGTGTTGCAGGGTATGCACATTGAGGTTTTATGGCGGGGGCGGCGGCAGCGGCGGCGGCGGCGGTAGCGGCGGCGGCAGCGGAGGCGGCGGCAGCGGAGGCGGCGGCAGCGGAGACGGCGGCAGCGGCGGCAGCGGCGGCAGCGGCGGCAGCGGCGGCAGCGGCAGCAGCGGAGGCGGCGGCAGCGGCGGCAGCGGAGGCGGCGGCAGCGGAGGCGGCGGCAGCGGAGGCGGCGGCAGCGGCGGCGGCGGTGGTTTTGGTGATAATGACGATGCTGCTAATTAATTCTATGTAGAATTTTACAGTTAGTTTTGCACTTGATACTCGGATAGGTTTGCAAGTTTTGTTTAGTTGCTTTTTTGTGTGTTTTTCTCTATAGCCTTTTTTCTTTTTTACTTTTCTTTTTGCATTTCTTTATTCTTTTCTTTCCTTGTTTAGATGTTTGATGTCGAAGTTATATTTTCGGTTTGTGTTTGTGTGGTTTCAGCACATTTCAGGTCGTCTCAGATGTTTGGATTCTCTTGATTTTTTATCACGTTGGCCATTCCTAATGCGCAGAATTGTAGTTGAATATATTTTTTATGTTGCCTGGAGGAATACGTCTTTTGCAAGTATTAATAATTATTTCGTTCAGTTTATATACTCTGCAGTGTCTATCTTTGTGATTGCTGTGATGGTGGATTCTGTAAAGTTCGTTTCGTGTTTTCGAGGAAGTCGTTCCGTTTGCGATTTTGTGAGGGTTTTATTTTTTGTTTTCTTTTTTTAAGTTTGTGAATGTGATTTCGCTTTCTTCATTGCTGTGCAAGAGTGTCCGGATGATAATTAGTAGGTGGTCTAATGGTCTAATAAGAAATGGTTTGCCAAGTGGTTGAAGTACCAGGTCATCCCATAAGTTCTGTCCGAATTTTGAATAAAGAAAACAAGTGATCAAATGTTATATTTAATTGAAATTTAATCATCAATGTACTTTCCCTGATTATCTATGACTTCCTTCCATCTATTTACAAGCTTTTTAATCCCTTCAATGTGAGACTCTTTCGGTTTCAAAGTGAAGAACTCTGAACTGTCAGTTTTGACCTCCTCCTGGCTTGCGAAAGTTATGTCCCCTAAATGATTCTATAAACTACGAAACAAATGGTAGTCTGAAGGAGCAAGGTCGGGAAAATAAGGTGGATGAAGATTTTTTTCCCAAACAAGCTCTTCGATCTTCTGTGATGTGATTTTTGCAGTGTGGGGTCACGCATTGTCCTGGTGAAACATCACTCCTTTTCGATTCACTAAAGCTGGTCTTTTTTTCTTCAAAGCTTGGTTCAAATGCTCTAATTGCTGACAGTAGACTTGAGCATTGATTGTTGCATTAGGTGGCAACAATTCAAAGTGAATTACTCCTTTGCAATCTAACCAGATAGAGTGAAGAACCTTTTTTCCATGAAGTTCCCTTCTCGGTTGTGGTTGAGTTTTTTTCCCTTTTGCCAAACCACTGTTTACGACATTTAACATTTCGATAGAAGATCCATTTTTCGTCACCAGTCACAAGTCTATCCTAAAAGGGGTTTGAACCCTGAACGTAAAGACAGATGATATACCTATTTCTTTACTACCCACAAGGAGCTAAACACAGAGGGAACAAACAAGGACAGACAAATAGATTAAGTCGATCACATCGACCCCAGTGTGCAACTGGTACTTATTTAATCGACCCCGATAGGATGAAAGGCAAAGTCGACCTCGGCAGAATTTGAACTGAGAACGTAACGGCAGACGAAATACGGCTACGCATTTCACCCGGCGTGCTAACGTTTCTGCCAGCTCGCCGCCCTAAGATTTACTTAATATTATTCAAGCAATTAGTGAACAAAATCTTTCTCACGGTATTTTAATAACCTAAAATAATAACAAACAAGAGAAATAACTCCAATCAGATCAGTTGATCAAATTGTTGGGGTCAATATAGGGGGAATGTGAACTGAAGATAGGGAAAAATCTGTGGAGACAAAAGTGCTTGGAAATAATTGCAAACAAAGAAACAATAACAGCAATAAGATCAATTGATCAACATTTTTCGTCAATACAGAGTGTAGACTGAAAACAGAGAAAAATTTGTAACGGCAAAAATATTTGAAAACACCGAAACAGGAATCAAACCCTGGGTAGATTCTCCTCCTTTTGAAACTATTTATGCTGGATTAATTAAGTAAAAATAATACATTGTTATAGTTAACTGAAATACCTTGTCATGTTAAGCGTCACGCACACACACACACACACACACACACACACACACACGCACACACACACACACACACGCACGCACACACAATGTTTCATTATCTGAGAGTTACTCAATGCTCTAGAGTTTCGTGCTAACAAATGACTTATCAAGCCAGAGATACCGCATAAATATAAATTCTAAAAATCTTCTGAAAGAAATACTGTTAATGTTACGTGATTACAATACAGAAATTTGAAAAATTACTGATGGGAATATGAAACAGAACCAGAAGAGAAACACGATGCTTAATTATATATGAACAGAAATCAACGTACACACGTACACATGCAAAAACATCTGGTTTCACTTGCTGGCAGACACACTGAGATTTATTTGCTTGAATCAATAACTGATAAATTGATAGAATATATGCATACACTTCCTTACACGTGCACATATACGTACATACACATACATATATGCTTATAAATATAGGCACACATATACATATGTAGGATATATATGACATGTATGTACATATAATTATATATGTATATGCTTATATATATATATATACAAAAATATACGTATATACATATACACACACGTACATATATATGTATAGGCACACATATATATATATGTAAGATGTATATGACATGTATGTATATATATATATATATATATATATATATATATATGGCAAATGAAAGGCGAAAGATGGAAAATACGAGAACCTATTTATCACAATTATTTCGACACATCTAGCATCGATTCCCCTTGGGTGGGACAAATATATGTGTATATACGTATACATACATGTAGCCATGCATACATAATCATATACATATATGTATGTATGTATGTATGTATGTATGTATATACATTCTACAGCGGCGTTAAGCGTTAAACATTTGAGAAGAGACGTAAATAAAAAGAACAGCAATAAATTAAATGGATCTTCGTCGGATTCGGCGATGAGAATTCCGTTGATCAACTGAAATAGTAAACGATTTAGTGTATGCGCTGAGTATTACCCATATCATTAAACCCTTAATGCAATCTCCAATCACAATCAGCGTGGCAGAGTGTGTGACAATTACAATATTTGATATACGGATGAAATCCACTCGACGGGTTTCTGCACCAACAATATACAGAGATCGCTTCAGAAAGACGACAAGGGAGTAGTCTAGACTGATCTCTGGAAAGTTATCCTGCTGCCTAGTTCATGGAAGGTGCCTGGAAAGTGCTTCTCTGTGGAGTAGGCTTAGACAAGATATTTCTCTATACGTGTGTGTGTGTGTGTCTTGATTCACACACACGCGCGAGTGTCTGTAATTTCTCTTTTCCACACACCGATGTTGTGGAAACGGCAAAAAACAATGTAGCTTGGCATCATTGACGAGGCTGGCGGTTTGATCACAATGCAAAACTCCAGACACACCGCCCGTTTCACTAACAATCCTGTCAACACAATACTTTAGACTGAAGTCAGAGCACAACTTTTAGAAGTAAGTACTACAAGGCATTCTATCCGATACTATAATTTATCTGTCTGTTCTTCAGACGGAAACTGTGCTTTATAACCACGTTGTTTGGGGTTCAGTCCCACTGCACGGCTCCTTGGGCAAGAGTTTTCTATAATTGTCCCGGACCGATTAATGTCTTGGATATTGTGTGGAAACCTGTCGTATGTATATGTGTGCGTGTATCCTTGATTTACCTTTGCTTTTCCCTCAACGCTTGACAAACATTATCCTTTGGTTCATGTCTGTTTAACTTTGCGGTCCGACAAAATTAACTGATAGAATATGTACCAGATTTAAAATAACGACTATTTGACAAAAAACCACTTCAAGGCAGTGCATCTATATAGCTTCAATCCAATCACTGGCAAAAACAAGTAAAAGATAAAAGCCACATACATACATACATACATACATACATACATACATACTTACATACATATATAATTTTAACATCAATAATAAAAGGGTAAAATTAATTAATCAATTAATTAAATAATCAATTAATTAATTAATAATTAATAATTTTACCAAGTAGATCGGTATATTAAAACAACTTTTTTAAAGTAAAACTATACAAATATTCTATAATTATAGATATAATTATAATTAGCGGTCGAGCGCCATCGCATAACTGATATTCAACCAATACTTCCAAAAATATACAGCTGAATGTGAACACATATTTATCCTTAATACCCAAGCGTATGTTACGAGCAATCCCGCAGAAACTGCAGGTTTCGATCAGGGAGTAAATTATAATTTCAATATTATTAATAAAAGGGTAAAACTAATTAATTAATTAATAAAAGTATGGCGCTCGATCGCGTACGTATTTAATCCTAGCGCTCTCAAATTTATATTTGAAATGCTGCACTGTAGAATATTTCTACACACACACACGAACACACACACACACATATATATATATATATATATATATATATATATATATATATAATATATATATATATATATATATATATATATATTGAATGTCTACACTGTGCGACACAGTTCCATAACCCTCAAAATTTACGCTAATGAAAAAATTGCGGATATGAAACCAGTTAGGTTAGGTACATTTCTGTTAATGTTAAAAAAAATCTTCTTATACACACTGGACATTTCTAACTTGTTTTATTTCTATACTATTACATGGATTAGCAGCTATTGTGTGTGTGTGTGTATTTATATATATGTGTGTGTATGCGTGTATGTATGTATGTATGTATGTATCTATGTATGTATGTATGTATGTATGTATGTATGTATGTATGTATGTATGTATGTATGTATGTACATACATATACACCCGCAAACACACACATACATATTAATAATAATAGTATTGTGTCAACAGTATACACTAAAATATAGTCTTGTATGTATATAATAATCATAAACTAAATGTGGTATATGTATGCTTGTATGCATGTATGTATGTGAGTGTCCACGGACGCATATACACATGTGTCTTTGTGAGATATAGTGTATACGCTTTAAAGACATCCCTGCACGTGAATAACGCTGTATATAGCATTGCGTTTAAAAGTCACGCCTGACATATATTGTCCTTGTGTTGTCAAAGACAATAATTTATTCACACCTATTGATCTCTGTCTACAAATATCAAATATCACACACACACACATACGCACGCACGCACACACACACACACACACACATATATACACACTCACGTACGCACGTACGCACATGCGTGGTTGCACGTCTTTGTGTGTGTGTGCGTATGTATTACAATACCACTTAGCATTCTTCCTCTATATACGCTAATATAGTGGTTTCAGATTTCAGCACAAGGCCAGCAATTTCGGTGGTTGAGAGTAAATTAATTACATTGACCGTAGTGCTTGATTGATATTTATTTTATCGTTCCCGAAAGGATGAATAGCAAAGTCGGCCTCGGCGGAATTTCAACTCAGAACGTAAAGATGGAGAAAATGTTGCTATGGTTTCCGCCCGGCGTGGTAACGATTCCGCCTGGTCGCCGCGTTATGTATGCCAATGTATCATCGTCTCATTAGCTTTACCCCGCGTACTCAAACAACGACATCTACATGGATACGCCAGTGCATGTCCGTGCATGCATGCATATATATATATATATATAGATTGATGTAATGAGAAATTGAAAGGTAAATACACACTCATAGAGATGGGGGGAAACGAAGATATATAGTTGCTAAATACACACACGTACACACACTCACAAACGTACATATATAGATACATTGACTCACTCATTTCCAGAAAGATAGATAGATATAGATAAATAGAGAGACAGACAGTCAGACAGACAGCGGGGTATATGAGGCAAGCATGCGCCCTCACTTATGCGCATATTTACGCACACAGACCTGCTCGCGCGCGTGCACACACACAACACATAAAGAAAAGAAGGAACGTAGAGGTAAACATCAAGTGCATACGCATACTATATATATATGGTAAGTGCGTATGTACTATACATACAGCCATATATGTGCATACACGCATACATACATACATATATATATACATGCATACATCCAGACAGACAGACATGGTGCAAGTCGACTCGTTACAGAGCAAGACCTCTTCCTTGGCCCATTTCAGTGTAGGAAACACCTCGCGTTTGGCCTCGCCATCACTGGTGACGTTTCACATGGCTCTCAAAGCTTGTAAGGGACTTACAGGTCTCCCCACCCAACTCACAAGTAGCAGCCCAACCATCCGGATGTTGAGGACTTACAATGCCAAGTAAGTCCACTGGTCGACCCACACACTCTGCTACACAAGGTGCACGACAGATCTTGCTGGATATCACATGGGTAGGCGGGGATGTCTTCGTGACCACGCTTGCAGTTGAACAGGCCTGCTACTGAGAAGTAGACACGACCACGGGTACAAGCATAGCTGTGTACATAAGAATTTCGATTCTAAAGTACGGCACAAGTGTCTTCAGTTATATATAAGGGTTATATGTAAAGGTTAACCACTATAGCGGAAATGAAATTGGAAAGAAAGAATTTATCCAGAAGCTCGTCATGTGCACACACAGACACAGACAGACAGTCGCACACACACAAACACACATATGCACACACACTCACACACTCACACACACATACACACAAACACAAACATGCACACATACGGGTTTCTCCCTTCGGTTTTTCGTTTCTGTTTAAATCTAGTGTTATATCTTGGTAGATAATTATTATTAAAGTAATGCTGAAAAATATATTAAGGTCAAACGTTTTACAAATTCCAATTAAATTCTCTCTTAATTAGTCAATCCTATTATGTGAGTGTGCTAAGCCATCGTCTTTGTGTTTTCCAAAGCTGTGTGCATGCACATTCTGAACATATCGAGAATAAACAAACCCACTAGATTCGCTACCTCACCTGTATCATATATCTCCATAGAGACGTCAAACAAAATGTCACTTCTTTTTTTCCAAGTAAGAATTATTGTACTCTAGCATTAAGTTCGTTGTGTCTAGATTGCTAATTATCGTCAATTTTCACCAGAAGAAATTTATAGAAAGTTAGATAAAGGTTCACAATGTCAAATTAGGTTAGTCTGCAGAATGCTTTCTCTTCAATGCAGTCAGTCAATGAGAGCAGCGAAGCAAGTTCATTGCTGTAGACGTCGAGTTTGCATTTGGAGGGTTTGATTAACTCTCATTTCGCAATTCGCGTTTGAAGAGGATGATTAACCTACATGTGAGGCTGAAGAGAAAAATGGACGTTCCGTGTAATCATTAAGAGAAATGTAAATCTTGTGAATAGCGAGATAGCGTGTATAGTCATGTATTTATAGTTGACAAGATAATTTCTTTGCTACTGCATACACTCTCTCTCTCTCTTTATATATATATATATATATATATATATATATATATATATATATATATAATATATATATATATAGATAGATAGATGAGAGAGAGAGAGAGAGACGAGACAGAGACAGAGAGAGAAGAGAGACAGAGAGAGAAAGAGGGGATAACACAGAGCGTAAGAGACAGATAGATAATATATATATTAATGGCTATGTATCTTTACCTCTCCAACCATCCATATATACATATATACATATATTCTTTTATTTGTTGCAGTCATTTGACTGCGGCCATGCTGGAGCACCACCTTTAGTCGAACAAAACAACCCCAGTACTAGGTCCTTATTCGTGATGGAGAAGATGTGATCTTTGGCATTATTCAGTGTTGTCCAGTTTGGTGTTTGGTATAACTTACATTTCTAAAGTTGGAAGCTAGACCTTCCAGGGTCTTCCATATTTATATTACTGCATATCCTTCACACGACTCTAGGGGGTAGAGCTTCAGTTCTTTTAGCCTTTTCAGTAACTCATCAGTTTCAAGCAATCAATCTCCTTTGTGTAGTAGTGCCGGATTACATCAAGTTCCGCCACCAGTTTTACGATCTGTGGCGACCATAGTTGGGAAGAGGATTACGAACGAATCAGATCGAACGTTCTCCATAGGAGTTGCATAGAATCCTTGTTTATGGTTCTAAATGACCTCAGAATCATTCCAGCTACTCGCCTGCACAGTGTTGCCATCTTGGTAACATTTACATGAAATGTTGCATCATTTCTCCTGTGGATTCCCAGCTCGTGCACCGATTCTAACTTTGAGATTGCACTACCCCACCTGGCCATACGTATTCCGATTGTAGTCTGTGAGCCGACAGTGGAGCCCTTGAAACTTCTCAGCATTGAACTTCATGTCCTTTTCATCAGTTTTTTTGTAGGTCGTTTTGAAGTTTTTGGGGTCCTTGACCACCTGTGGTACTTTTGTATCATCAGCATAGCTAATGATAATGGCTGACTTAACGACAGAAGGCATGTCTGAGAGAGCCACCACAAGCAGTAGTGGTCCGAGCACAATTCCTTGAGGGATTCCGCTGAGGGTTACTTTTTCCCCAGAGAGAGCATCATTGGCTGTTTTCTGTCTTTTAGGAAGTCATGCAGCCACTCTCCCAATGTTTGCAATGATATCAAGGCCACGCAGTTTGACATATCATCTCATGATCCATTTTTTCAAATGCCTTTTGTAAAAGTGGTTGAGATGCTGTTTCAGTATCCAGTCATAATGTTATAGTAGCTGTGTGAGGCAGCTCCTCCCCGAACGAAAGCAATGTGGTGTGTTTGTGAGCAAGTCATTCTCATCCAGGAACGTGATCAGCCTCCTTCTTATAATGCGTTCCTTGACCTTACTAACGTATGAAGTCAGAGAGATAGACCTGTAATTTTTAGCATCCACCCTGCTTCCTTCTTTATGGACAGGGCATATGATACTTTCTTTTAACAGTTTGGGAAGTTTACCATAAGCAAGGAAACTCTGGAAAAGTATCGCAGTGGTTCGGTTCTTGCATGCCTTTAAAAGAACAGCCGGAAATCTAACTGGGCCCGTTGCTGTGTTCGATTTCATCTCATCAATGGCTAATATATCATCTTCCGCTTTTATGTTGATGTAATCGAGAGTTGCCTTTTTCTCATGTAGACCTTTAGTGCTGAAAAACTCTTCAGGCTTGCTTATTTCTATATTTCCCAATGGAGAGATGAAGAACTTTGAAATTATTCTCTCGAGGAATGGTCTTTTTGTATTTAGTCACTCTCTTACTTGTGAGATATTAAATGCATATGGTTCGCATTACTAACATGAACTCATATCGATGTCTTGTATAGAGAGACGTTATTGGATAATCCGTTTTTCAATTGACTTCTAGTTCAGCCTTGTAGAAGTTCAGTCTGGATAGAATCTGGGTGCCAATAGGTTTTGGAACATATATCGTCAGTTCTATCATGTTGTGGTCTGAGAAGATTTTTGGTGATATCGTCACATAGTGAATAAAATCCACGTTGTTGGTGAAACAGAAATCTCATCGTTATCTTTCCTGGTTGGGAAGAGTATGATTTGCTTCCTGAACAGCATTTTTGAAAGATCAAGTAAAGATTCTGCTTGACTGTGCAATTTGTCTGTCATGCCTGAAATTATGTCGCCTCCAGGCCATCTGATCTTGGAGAGGTGAAGTCACCAATCAGAAGTACATTAACACTTTGGTCTAGTTTTGTTGGAAATTCTTTAATCATTGAAAGGCTTTCTTCAAATGTCCCATCGTGATTTGAGGCATCGAGTGGGCGATATTGTGTGTGTAAATTACCGCATCAATTTGCTTTAAATGCACAATAAGTGTGCTACAGACGAAGTTTGAATATGAGAGCAGGGTTTGCACGGACGTACCTATGCATGTATGTATATACATAAACACGTTCAGATATTGCAAACACGGAAGTAGTTGATGGTAAATGACCATTGTTTGGCATTAAGTAGGCTGTTTCTCAGAGTACTAAGTGTCTCTTGTGAATGGGTGTCTATTGTCCTGCACAAGAGACACTTAGTACTCTGAGAAACAGCCTACTTAATGCCAACCAATGGTCATTTACCATCAACTACTTCCGTGTTTGCAATATCTGAACGTGTTTATGTATATACATACATGCATAGGTACGTCCGTGCATATATATATATATATATATGTGTGTGTGTTGTGTGTGTGTGTGTGTGTGTGTGTGTGTGTGTGTGTGTGTGTGTGTCTGTGTGTGTATGCGAGTGTGTGTGCGTGAATGTATGTGAATATTATGTTCGATATGCAACTGAGTTCGATGAAATATTTAGGATTCATGGAGTGAAGTCGCAAAACTGACGCTGGTCATTTTGAATTGCCACAATGAATATACGCACGTATACCTGTGTGTGTGTTTGTATGTATGTGTGTGTGTGCGTGTGTGTGTGTCTGTGTGTGTGTGTGTATGTGTGTGAATATACGCAATAGCAACTGTATATCTGTGGTGTGCAGTCTGTGTGTGTGTGAGTGTGTTCATGCTTACGTATAAACTTATATATGAACGTGTGCGTGCGTGTATGTATTTGTGTGTGTGCGTACGTGTGTGTATGTGTTTGTGTGTGTGCGTACGTGTGTGTATGTGTTTGTGTGTGTGTGTGTGTGTGTGTGTGTGTGTGTGTGTGTGTGTGTGTGTGTGTGTGTGTGTGTGTGTGTGAATGTGTCTCTGTGTGTATTCATACCCGTGCGTATGTTGTTTATAAATAACAAGGGAAAAATCCTCGATGCAAGATATGAAGTATATCTAAGTATAACTATAAATATTACGCTGGTTCCCTTTTTTACTGTACGATTCACACACGCAAATACACACGCGCACACACACACACACACACACACACACACACACACACACACACACACACACATTCACACTCTCACATAAGTCCATGCATGTACGTAAACAACACACGATATCATGTGATGGGGCCTGATTTAACATACAGAACCAATTCCCTCTTTTCTTCACTGTCCCTGAGACAGATACCATACATACATAAATAGATATATATATATA